>NC_141924.1:17933525-18085040 GCF_057802395.1 Ceratotherium simum simum
CCACGCACGTCAGCAACCAACCGTGTCACGGACTTTTGTATCTGCACCTCCACATAAACACGAGTCCAGATTTGCATGTGGCTGGGCGGGACGATTAGCTACTGGGAGTTACACCCACTCGGGCTCTCTGAAGAAGTAAACTTCGTGTGCATGGAAAAGATAACGCATCTTACTTCCTCTAGGGTTCTTGGCAGCACCTATCTCTAGGAGAAGTTTCGACACTGGTTAATGTAAATAAGCAGTCCCAGGATGGGCTCTGTGCGGTCAGGAACTACTGTTCAGCTCTTGTGGACGTGCTTCGGGTGTACAGAAACACCCTTCCTCCAACCGCGCACATGAAAACCACTGTATCTTCTGCCAGGTGTGAGTTGGTATTACTTGGGAGATAGTTGCATGCAGGGTTGTAAGTGAATTTTGTATAGGCTGAAGTATTTCTGTTTAGTGATGAAATTATGTCTGGATTATGGAGGCAAAATTGGTTCAAGAAAAAAACCAGACAGGCAACATTTTAAAGGAGAGTAGAAAGCCACTTACCTATATGGAATAATGCAGTGTTACAACGTGGACTCATCTTGAGTTCAAACCCTGGCTCTGTCATTTACTACCCATGAGATGATAACAATGATAACTATCTCATTGGATTATTGTGAGGATGAAATGAGACAAAGTATGTGAAGTGCTTAGTGCTGTACACAGTAAGCACTCAGTGTTAGTTATTGAAAGTATTTGGCAAACTACTCTGAACAAACTTAGCCGGTGATCCGTGTAAATTTGTATTTGTGTGTCCTTATGCCACTCTCTCCTTTTTCCTAAAATATACAGATCAAGAGATTGAAAAGAAAATGCTGTTGCCACCCAGCTTCTTTCCTATGAACCTGCCCTTGTTTATATCATTTGTTGGAATCAGCAGTCAGGATGACAGAAGCCTCCAATTTCAATTCTTGCCAAATAACAACCACCACACAACTGCCATCACCACCCTGAAAACTCCACCATAGAAAGACTAACCAAAAATACCCCCCAAACTTCTGGACACTGTGACAGTGACACATTGCAGCTTTGCTTCCTTTTTAAGCGTTGTAGGAGCTTGTTAAGTATTGTTTTTGCGCTATAACTTGGAGCAGGTGAGCATGAGTCAGGAGAGTTGTCCGGTCTACCTGGGTGACCAGCTGCCTGAGCCTAGGCATGGCACTTATTTTGAAGCTCAAATATGTAACTCTCAAAGCACAAGGAAGCAATTTTTGTCAAAGCAGGTGTGTCAAGTTTCAGCTTGCGCTGTGGTGAGAACCTTGAGATGGAAGAGGTGGGGTGACATCAGAGACCCAAGCCAGGGAGAGAAAATATCTTGGAAGCACAATCTTCTGTTTCTTTGACGTAAAATAACTTGCTATCTGGAAACCTTTTGGTCAATTACCTGACCAACCGCCCTCAGCCTGACTTGTATATAAAAGCACTTTGAAAAAATATGGTGCTATAAAATATTAGACAGTTCCCTTAAAAAACGAACCTTGTCTCACATTCTTGCTCAGAGAGCTCAGGCAGTCAGAGTAAAATCCTTCTTGCTCAGGTTAGGTTCATGACCTTCTGAAAAAAATATATGAAAAGACAACCTCTTTAGTAAGTAAAATAATTAGCTTTTTATTTGAATAGGACGTATTGTGACACCTAATTTTTCTAACTTTCCTTTTTTGAACCAGTTAGGGAACTCATGGTAATACAGTCTGTTTTCCCTGTAAAAATGACACAATAGACTAATTTTGATCTATTGCCTTTGGCAGATGACCATGGGCAGATCAAAATTTTTGCTCGGTAAAGAAATATAAACACTTCTTTTCTTTTTACACATCTTTAACCTGAGTTTTAAATTACAGTAAATCCTTGAAATAAATAAGAAAATCCAAAAATGTAATTTTAATACGGATTTGCAACCTCTCAACCATTTAACTTTTATAGTGGAGTTGTATCTGTGCTGATCTAGCATAATGTAAATTCAACTATTCTACTCAGATAGGACAAGGTGTGGGAAACACAACAGAATAATTTACACGCTGGCAGTGATTTCGCCCGCTATTTTCTCTTTGGGAGTGGTGAGGCTTCTGTTCCTGAGTTGTTCTCAGTTTCTGAGCTTCTCATTATGTTCTGAGCTTCTCATTATGTTCCAAGCTTCTTACCCAGGGCTGGCTTCATGAGCATGCAACTTGTGCAGTTGCACAAGACCCTACACTTGAGAAGGCCTCACACTTGGTTTAATGTTCTGCTGCCACCATCTTGAAATTCTTAATTTTTGAACAAGGGGCCCTGCATTTTCATTCTGCCCTGAACCTTGCAAATTACGTAGCTGGTCCTGATCTCACAACCCAGAATGTGTCTCGTGTTTAAAGGTGCTTATTTTCACTTATCCTGTCCCCAAATGCAAATCAATTATTTTATCTAGTACTCAGTTGAAGAAACATATATTGTTTCAATGCTACAGGCAAAAAAACTGAGTGTATCCCAGGTCTTCTAGCCCATTTAAGGAAATTTCAAGAATGATTTTGAGTGCACTTGATTTTGACCTTAGGTTTTTTCTTTAGAAACTAACCCCTCACATAAGATGTGACTCCACTGTAAGTAGAAAAATTGATTAAATTGAATCCCATCTCTTTTTCTACCCCCATCTATCTCAAGGTGTTAGGAAGGGCTAAAAGCAGAAAGGGGGTGTGGGGGGTAAGCAGTAGAAAGTAGAAGGAAGAAAAATAATTTGGCTAATATAAATCAGATAATCAGTTACTGAATGTTCAAAATTTAACCAGACCTTCTTGTCAGATTTTGTCATTCTTTTTCTTTTGGTCATGAAGATAAGGCAGATCTAGATTGTTGACTGGTTTTGCCCGTTAATCAAAACACTGATGCTTGATCGAGTTTCCAAAGCACCAAAACCAGTTTTTCTCCTGACTCCATTGAACTGAATTAGTATAAAACTGGAGGTTATTTCTCATTCCGATTGCCTGTACCCTCACACCCAGGACACAGCCCCAGACCCTGACCCCTCACATACTAAAAGGAAAAACGTTCTTAGTATCCACCCTTCACCCTCCATGGGCCCTCTCCACTTACCTGGAAACCACTGTTGTCCCCTGGAAAGCAAAAAAGAGTGAGGACCAGCAGTGAAGACAAGGCTGGGCAGGAAGTGGGAGGGGCCAAAAAGAGTTGAAGCTCAAAGGAGCACCTATGGGAGGCCAAAGAGGTGATGGCTTAGAGCCCCAGCCAAGACAGTCATGCTCTTTCCCCCACCTCTGAGCCAGTAGGGAGTCGTTTTCTAAATGCCTTCATAGTCCTGTTCAGCCACGGGTGAACATTTAGGCCCTCACTTTAAAAATCAATTGGAATACCCAGTGGGGTGGGGGAAGACCTTCTAAAATAAGAGGCAAAACCCAGAAGACATAGAGGAAAAGATTAAGAAATATGACTCTTCAGATAGAGTGTTCAACATAAAAACATGAGTTATAGAGCAATGGTTATGCAGTGATAACCATTTATGCTTGAAAGAGAACTTGCATTAGAGAGTGCGTATGTGAAGTCTGTGTGTATGAGATGCATAGAAATGGACTCAAAAGTTATCCTCCAAACTGTTTAAGAAGCAGGTAGGGAAATGTTCCTGATTTATTCTATATACATACAAATGTCTTATTTCTTTTACAGTGAGAATGTGTTCATTCATATGTTACTAATGTAATTTCACACTGCCATACGATGATACTGCTCTTAACATCGTATGTCCCCCTACATATACCTTAGTGGTGGTGGGCTGTTAACACTACACAAGAAATAACTTTCCCATCTCCTTTTTCTTCATATTTTAAAAGTCATAATAACAGATGGAGCTTTTTATATAAACTATAGAAAGGAATAGATTTGCCAAAGTCCCCTCAAAATTATGCTGGGTGGGAGAATACTAATCTTTACTTTTTAAGTTGTTCCCTTCAAGCCAATTCTTAGACAGTCAAAGTGCATGGAATTTACTTTCGTTTTAAAAACATATTTTGCCCCAATCTGTGACCTCTAAGGGTTTCCTTCCTTTAATGATAAACTGGAAAGGCGTTCTTTCCCAAAGTGGTATCGGACTTAAATAATTATACTACCTTTTGAGGATGAAAAATTGAGAGCCCTGAACATTCAGAAGCATGTACAGTAGCTTTTAGCTGAGTTCCTGAGGGTTCTGGTGGAAGGTATTATATTAGGGCACTGAGGGTTTATGAGTGACCAAAGTGATATTCAGTGACTCGCTGAATTGGCAAGTCAAGAATAGAAACCAGACCTCATTTCGTGGCTTCTCTCTACACACATACACACACACACACACACACACACACACACAGAGACACGCAGTGTCACGTGCAAAGTATTGCCTATTGGCATAATTATTTCATTTCCATAACAACATGTCAACAAGCATACCAGCACTATACCAACTGAGTGCCCGAGGTATTTATAATTACATTCCATTGCTCTAGAAGGGTGTTTGGACCAGGAACTGGGGTGGCTATGCCTTCCAGAAAGCAAGGAGAATGGAATGCTGCCAACTCTCCTAAAATATGAAGCTGTTTATGCTTCTCTCATATATATGTGAAGCGGTCAGAGAAAAAAAAAGAATTCTGCTATAAGAAAATCTGGAGTAAAGAGCAATAAGGCATTCCTGGCTGATTCCCTGAGAAGGATTCCTGGCCATGATGTTGTTCATGTTACAAGTACACTTGCATGTACATAATGGCAAATCCTGAAAAGCTGGGTACAACATAATTGTGTACAAGTGAATTTTAACGCTTAAGCCGAATTCTTTATTTCAAGGAAGGTTACTGTGATTATAAAAATTTTTTTTAATTTACAAGTATATGTAGATCAAAGTTTTCAAAGAGCAAATGAATTAAGGTACAAACTAACTGTATATAAAGAGCAAATGTAGTATGTTGGAAGGAGGATATGCTTTGGATTCAGACAGACTGGAGAGCTCATAACCAAGTTCTACTGCTCTGTACATATGCCCTTATCTTCACAGGTGTAAAATGGAGGTAATGATGTTGTGAGGGCCATTTGTCATTTTGATCGTCCAGCTCCCCAAATGGTAGTCCCATTATTACTATTTACTATAGAAGCCAAAGTGGGGAGTGATGGGGTAATTGCATTAACACTTTACTACTGAAGCTGAAAGGGGGAAGGACATTCTCTCTTCCCAGACCCTGACAGCTGGGCCGTAGGCATGGGACCTAAGCGTGTCCTATTAGATGCTGCCCACTGTGGGCAGTTAGGGATGATTCACAGAGCCTGCAGTGGTGGTGTCCAGCGCATGGTGTCCTGAGCAGATCATCCCTGTGGTATGATCTTAGCTATGCCTGGCTTCCTTTAGTTCTTTTCCGAGCCTGGTTTTTCAGCCTTCCTCTCGATTCCAGGAGCTACCCAAGACTATTCTAGTATGTCTGTTCAAAGTATCTATTATTGGCCACTAAAAACCTTGACTAGAATAAGTACTTACCCCACAGTTTGTTGGAGAATTAAAAGGGATAATATATATAAAGAGGTGAGCGGAGTGCCGGATACATTGTATGGATCCATAAACTATAGCTACTATTATTATACTCTTGTTATTTACTGATTTAATATTTACAGTTTCAGCTGGTCCTGAGCAACTTAAAGGTCTGTGACATGTGATAATTTAAAATTCTGCCAAGGAATAAATTTGAATCCAACAAGTTGGTGGTACAGGAGCCGTTTATTTAGCTAATGAGAGAGCCTAACAGACCATCCTGTATTGACATATCAATGTGAGTATGGCCATTCTCTACTCAATAGACCAGTAAGTCAGGACCCGTTCTGGAAAACAAGAATCTATTCCATATAGTTCAATAGAGGGAATTCAATAAAGAGAAGAAACTGTATAGAGGTGAGAAGAGCTAAAAGTCCTATTATGGGATGGTGAAACAACTCAGATAACAGAATCAGTGGGAAGCTACTCCCATCCCTAGAGCTAAAGGAACAAACGGACAAAAGCCGGGGCCTGGGAGTCAGGACTGCCCAGTGGGCCCTGAGACTGTGGAACGAGGGACTGATGAGTAGGAGGTAGAACCACAGAGGAGATAAGCCACTACTGAAGGGGTTTTCTCAAGGAGCAGAGAGGGGAGGAGAAGGAGGGACAGGAGTGGGATCTTCTTCCTTCTTCCCATCCTCCCATGTCCCTCCAGGGTCACCCATTAGCCAACCCATGAAGCCAGTTGGCAGGGAGGCTGGGAAATGTTTTCAGCGATCAGCCCCCAAAGACACAGAGCAGAGCAAGGGAAGGGTAGAGAAAGCAGGGAAATAATAACAGATAACCAGTAAAGTAAATTTCATTAAGGGCAAGAAAGGGAAATAATAACAGATAACCAGTAAAGTAAATTTCATTAAGGGCAAGAAAGGATCATTTACATTTTAAAAAGTTTTATCTGATGGCGTTTTATTAGGAGAACTACATTCTAGATTGGTATTTGCTACTTGGGGCATTCAAGAACTATCCTAAGAAAATGCCGTGGGTCTGCAATAATCCCTCATTCAACAATTATTCATTCATTAAATTAGCAACTTCTGATAAGTGCCTAGTATGGCGTAGGCTCTTTGCCAGGTGCTGGAGATAAAAAAAGTTAAATGAGATAGGCACAATTCCTTTTCATAAAGCTGCATTTTAGTAGGGGAACCCTTCTTACCATTCTAGTACAGTTCTTGGCACATATGAGGAACTCAACAAACACTTATTTTATAAATAACTCTATAAATGAATAAAGAATATATTGGTTAAATACTTCACCCCCACCATTGTTCTAAACATTATTACCTATGGGAAGAAAAGGTGAAAATAAGGACTATAAATGAACTTTTAATTACAAGAGGAGGGTGAAAGGGCTAATGGAAAACGTATTAGAATTGGAATATGATTCTCTGCTTTTACATATTCAATTTAATTTAAAGAAGTACTTATTGAGGGCTTCTTATGTGCTGGATATCAGTAGGTACAAGGAAAATATAAATGAACAAGAAGCCATGACCTTTGCCCTCATGGAATCACAGTCCAGTGAGAATATAGGCAAACAAATGGGCTATTTTACTATTATATGACAAATGCTAAGAGCACAGATATAGAGCCAAACGGGCAGATCTGGTTTCTAATCCCTGCTTGGTCACTTATAAGCTGAGTGATTTGGGCTGGGTGAATTTAGCTAAGCTTCAATTTCATCTGTAAGAATGGGCTAATAGTAATAACGTCTTCTTAGTATTAAGCAACATGAGATAATGCATGTCTAACCATGTGCCTGACATAGTTGGTGCTCAATAATGTTAGTAATTATTATTATTATTAAGTAATAATAATAATATAACATTATATTATGTTAAGAACAATTACCCCAAAACATGGCTATCTCTCCAAACATTATCCAAAAACTTAGAAATAGTCAAAAGGGATTGCTAGCTGTTGTTTCAGTATAGTGCTGTGTAGTGCAGCGTAGCAGAAGGCCCTTTCACGGATTAACAGACTGTCTGGCACTGTGTACCTTTGTTGGATTTACTATTTACTATCGGTTCAGATATTTTACAATTTTGTAAAGGTAGATGTTCATTTATTGAAAGCTGATAACAACACAGATGATTCTTGTCCAGTACCACTACAAATGAAATTATTTCTGTTCCATAGAAAAGACAACCCATGGATTACTGTTTATTGCCCCTATGACATTAGCCAATTTTGGATCTAACCCAGTAATCTTAATCTAAGATTTCTTTAAATGTTTTTTTTGGTAGGATATATAAACCTCTGTTCCTCAAATGCTCCTTAAATTGCCTTTATCATTTTACTGGATACCCCATTAATTAATAAAATGAGTAAATTTTTTTAAACCTGTGTTTGTTCTATTTTACAGAATCATGTTTTTAACTTTTTGAAAATTAAATCTTGACAAATAGAAGTCAATGCAAGGTGCCATGCAGGAGGAGCGTGCGATCTAGACCTGAGGACCAGGCAGGGCTTCCAAGAGAAAGTGGTATCTAAGCAGACATGGATGAAAAGTTCTCAAGGGACTTCAAGAGATTAGATGCAAGCCCATAGAGACTGTATTTGGGTTAAATTCATTGTAGAAAAATACCGTTGATGTTAGCTGAACTGACTTGGAAGAAACTTGGCACTGCTTAGCCAAAAATCTGGATTGGTTTAAACCAAAAATCTGGATTGGTTTAAGCCAAAAATCTGGATTGGTTTAAACTAATTCAGCGGTGCTTTTACAATTTTCAAAAATGGCAGTAAATGGCTCATTTTGGCACTGCAGGTACATGCAAACTGTGGGACATTCATCGTTCCTGCTAAATGAGGTGAGGAATTCACTGCAGTTTCTAGATCTAGGGAGACAGTCCTGAGGGATTTCCTCAGGGGCCCAGAACTGAAACATTCGCTTGGTGTAGAGGGCACTGAAATCAGTGGCTTTCAGCCCACAGTGTTTTGTTGGAATTTGCATGCCACTGACCCCATGTCTCTTATATGTGACCTACTTCATTCATTTACATGATTCACCTGGCCCTTTTGGCATTTATGTTATCTCCATGAAGGAAACAATGGCCTTTAGCATTATTTTCACCTATAAAATCTGCTAAGCATGACTAGATAGAAAAACAGACTTCAGGCAAGCTTGTATCACACAAGCGTGTATCACACATGCCTTATAATGACGTGATTACATGAAAGTCACTCATTTTAGACTGTTAGTTCCTGGGGTTTAATGACTGTCCAATTCATCTTCATAACTATGAAGACGAGCAATTTGATTGTCCAAGGACTGAACTCAGAGGCTCATCCCAGGTTGCCTGATTGTGAGCCCACTGAGTTTTGGGGGGTTCTTCCCCACTAGCAGGTGAGGTTGTGCCCAAATTCGACTTCTCATGAGCGCCTAAGCTCTCCAGGAGCTGGGCCACTAGTGTTTACCGGCACTCTCTTCAACAGCTGCCTCCTACTAGCAGACCGCCTGGTGGCCATGGCAAGGACCACCATGTTTCTTCCAGGCAAGGTCATTCTCATGCTTGCTCCATAAAAGGGGGGCACACCAGGGATGGGGGTTCCTTTTCTGCAGCACAGCTCTGAAGTGCGTTCAGCTATGTCCTCACCCAAATGTGCTTCTCTGTATGTACCAAGAGAACAGGAGATACTTCTGCCTGTGCGTTGAAGCCTGCAGCGAGCGATGCTTGATGATGTTTGCCCCAAAGCCTTTGTCAGACAATAACCCTCTCTACGCATCTTTAAATTAATCTATATTCTTTCACACAGTGCCTGTCACACAGTAGACACTCAATGCTGTACATACTGATCGATAAGATGACCTTATAGGCAAAACCTCTAAATATTGGTTGGGAAGGCAGAAAGCTAGTTGATAGGGAAATCACTAATTAGGAGGAAAATTAACTCTGACAAACTTTAAATAAAACTTTCTTTTCTTCTTTTCGCTTTGCTTGAAGACCAGGAAATATACAATGCAGTCAGAGGGATCAGAGAGCTAATTGTAAAAGTTAAGAGGGAAATATATTCCCTTATCTCTGTCCCTTTAAAGAAGATCTGAAGCTACGGAAGCTAACTGCAGAGGTTCTTGTGGAAAATCTAGATAGATTTTCTGGAGTTAGGATAAGCTGAAATGAACCCCAGGTAAACTAAAGATCAGTTAGGACTTCCCAGAACTTTGTAAAAACGAGTGTTTGGGGGCTGGTTCGGTGGCATAGTGGTTAAGTTCTGCGCGCTCTGCTTTGGCAGCCTGTGTTTGCGGGTTGGGGTCCAGGGCGCGGACATACACCACTTGTCAAGCCATGCTGTGGCGGTGACCCACATATAAAACAGAGAAAGATTGGCACAGATGTTAGCTTAGGGCCAATCTTACTCACCACAAAACAAAACAAAACAAAACAAACCAGTGTTTGATTAAGCAGTGATTCAAACAATATAATTGTTTATAAAGACATATAATCTAAGCATTTTCTTTGGGAGTTAGTAGCAGGGGTGGGAGAAACAAGCATGATTGAAATTAGCATAAAAGATGGTGAATTTATTAAAATAAACCTAGATTTGAATTGAAGCCTTGCCACCTCTTGGCCTTACCACAGTTAGATATTAACATGTGGCTGAGTTCTGGCCAGTGGAATGCGAGAGGAGTGATGGGTACCACTTTCCAGTCTGGCCCTTAAATACCACTCTCCCCTTCCATGGACTGTGGGCAGATAATGTGGAGGCCTCAGAAGACAGAAGTCACAAGATGGAAGGAACCAGGGTCCCTGGCTGCCTGCTGGCCAGGAATGCCCATTGGGACTTTATGAGAGTGAGAAGTAATCTGTTATTTAGATTTGGGGCAATTGGCTTTACCTTCATTTAATATGTATATATATATATACACACACACACATATATATAAAATATAATAACATAATTATATTATAGACTTTAATTTATTATATATAATACATAAAATAAATATGTAGTAATATATTCATTATATATCACATATAAAATATATGACTATAGTATATACCTTCCTTTATTATATATAATATATAATATATAGCATATATAATATATAATAAATATATAATATGCTTCTATTGAGCAATTACCATGTGTCAAGCACTATCCTAAGGACTAAAGATACAAGATAGTCAAGGGCCCAGGCCTCAGGGAGCTTACAATTTAGGAGGGAAGACAAATAGTAATTCATAAATATATACCATGATTTTAGGCAGCAACAAGTGCTATGAGAAAAATAATGCCCAGGAAGGGACTGAACATGATGGGGGGAAGGGGATGGAAGAATGGTCAAGGAAGGTTTCTCAGGGGGTCAGCCAGTTATTAAATGATCAACTCTCCCCCCAACCCACCCTTCTATGCTCTGCTTCATCATGCATAAAAAGGCTGAGGCTTAGACTCTGCAATCTACATTTCTCCCTTGCTAGGAGCTTCCTGTTAAGGCTCTGCTAATTGGGGGTTTTGGGGGGGACTAGAAGGAGACTGAGGCCGGAGGGGAAAGAGGGCCTTGCTCCTTAGCAATGGCCATCACCTTGGCTGGCTTCAGCCTTTTCACCTTTGGCATTCCCACAACCAGTCTCGTGATGTCCCTCAATGGGCGCCCCAGCAGCCAGCCAGCCCCTCATCTGAGGTCTAGGTCTCAGCTCTGTGGGCAAAGTCAATGGGCTCGTGGTCCTGTGGGAATGCAGATTTATTGGAATGGGGACACTGGAGGAAGAGGAGAGATAGGAAGTAGTGATCTAAGAATGGGCTCTTGATTTTATACTTCGGATATGGTACCATTATTGTCAGTGACCCAGACTAGAGCAACCCTGTCTGACAAAGCTTTCAGCAATGATGGAAATATTTTATAATCTCAATATACTAAGCCACATGTGACTATCGAGAACTTAAAATGTGGCTCGTGCAACTGAGGAATACAATGTTGAATGTTATTTCATTTTAATTAATTTAAATTTAAATAGCCATGTTCTGATGGGATAGAATAATACATAGAGAGAGAGTTTCAAGAGAGTATGATTTTAAAAGCACCCAGGATGCTAAGGAAGCATAGAAGAGGTGGGGTTAGCCTAATTTTAGAATTATGGGGGAACTTCCTGGAAAACCTCCATGTTGCCAAATCCAATGGTGAATCCTCAGTCTTCAACCTGCTTGATCTCTGTATGGTACATATCACAGTTTGAACACTCTCTCCATCTTCAAACACAATCTTTGCTTTGTTTCTGTGCTTCAGACTCTCCTACTTCTCTGGCCATTCCTTCTCAGTCTTTACAGGTTCTTCTTCCCCTGATGAGCCCTTTGGATGATGGTGTTCCTGAAGGGTGTGACTTGTCTTTTGTTCTCAATCTGCTCACATCTCCTCTGCAGATATCCTCATCCCCTTCCATGACTTCCATAACTATTTATGTACTGTATCTCTCCCAGCCTCTTCAAATCTAAACCTTTCTACCTTTGAGTGGTTGAGGAACCAAGAGTCACAAAACTGGTTTTAACCATCTCATTCACAAGTCCTATCTAAGTAGTCTGACCTCTCTCTTAGGAGCCTGGGAGGAGTTGTCACCCACTTTCTTGGTATTGCAGGTGATACCATTGCTGTCTCATTTATATATCCTGTTACATCTGTTCCTTCCACTGGTCCGTATGCAGCTAGGGGCAGCTCGGTTTTCTTCACGGCAGTCTCTCCAGTGCCTGGTGTGGCATTTGGCTCATTATTTGCTTCCTCTTAAATCTTTTGTGAATGAATGAGCTGCCCTAAAGCTGAGTCTTGAGGGGTGAATTAGCTAGAAGAAGAAAGGGAGTCAGTGTTCCAGGTAAAGGGACAGCATGACAAGAGGCACAGAGGTGAGAAATGGCAGTGTGTACCTAGCGGGGAAAAGCTGGGCCTAAAGAGTGAGAGCAAATGGCTACATTCCACATTATTTAGTTGATTTCTCTTTGTATAATACTCACCAACCTACTTTTTCTTTATCTTATGGAAAATGAGGGAAAAAAGAGAAGACTAGCCTTTGGTCTCATATTTAGGTCCTGAAGCAATGGCCTTGTATCTAGTGGTAGAGCTCAGATATTCTTGTTCATCATATTTCTTTCCACTGTTTTCCAGTATTTTCCAAGGAGATGAGGAAGCTCCACAGAGATCAGTGTCTCTCCTTCCATACCACCGTCCTCAATGACTTCATATCTTGTATCTTCCTCCTCCTTTCTCCACTGACAACAAGACTTCAAGGAAATACAAAGTTGTCCTCACAAGAATGTTGGAGAACAATTTTATGAAATGTCATCATGCCACGTCCCTACTCAAAAACCATCAGTGGCTCCCCATTACCCCCAAGTAAGGTCCAACCTTCTTAACATAGATTTTAAGGACTTCCCTGATAGGGCAGCGCAACCAATTCTTTCTGCCTTCTCTCTCACCAAACTTTCTCTAGTTACTATGGCTGTGTAACAAATTAGCCCCCAAATTTAATGGCATAAAACAACATTTCAATATACTCACAGATTCTGGGGTGTCAGGAATTTGAACAGGACTCAGTAGGGAAGGCTGTCTCTCTTCACGATGTCTGAGACCTCAGCTAGAAGACTTGAAGGCAGAGGATAAGCATCATTGGCAAGTTCACATGCTTGCAGGTCTGGCGGTTGATGCTGTGAAGAGTCAAATAACTGGGGTCCTGGGGCATCTCTCTGTGTGTCCTCTCCATGTGGTCTCTCCAGACTGGTGGCTTCAGGGTAACTGGACTTCTCCCATGTGGGTTCCCAAAGCACATATCCTGAAAGAGAGAGAGCCAGCTGGATACTGTATCACTGCGTCACCTTTTCTGGCTTTGGAAGTCCCACAGTCTCACTTCTACCACATTCTATTAGTTAGAAGCCTGTCCTCAGGGCCGGCTCATATGCAAAGGGAGGGGAATTAGACCCATCTTTTGTGCGAGGAGCTTCAAAGAATTTGTAGACATGTTTTAAAACTACCACAAACCCCACTTATGCTTTAGGGACACTAACCCACCCACTGATCCTTGAATTTGTGGCCATGATCTTACTTACACACTACCCTTTTGTTGCACTTTGTTGGTCCCACAAATTTACCTCCCAAATTTCTACTCACCATTTACGATTCAACTTAGATACCATCTGCATTACAATCTTCTACAGGCTCACATTTGGAAGTAATTACACCTTCTCTGTTCTGCTCATGTCCTGTTTCAATTTCCCTTAGGTGACCTGAATACATAGTTGTAGAATGGATAAGTAGAATAGAATAGTAAAATCTCAGGTGTGAAAGTGACCGTGTTACGTAGAACATCTTTTTGAGTTTGTTCCTATTTATGTTCCTTTTCCCCTCTGGATTTTAGTGTCTTGAAGGTAGGGATCAATTTTGACTTACTCATAGCAGCCCCTAAACCCCGCTTCCACCTTTAGCTCTCCCAGCAGTGCCGTGACCATAGTGGGCTTCAAAGAACGTTAGTTAAATGACTGAGCCTGCCTGCTTCCCCCAAGACACACACACACACACACACACACACACACACGTGCGTATTTTTCTAACTTGCTACTTTTCTGTTAACCAGGTAATATTTGGTTTGAGGCAGGTTGGAGCAGTTGGAAGAGAGAATCTCCAAATGCTCCTTCTAGCAGACTACAAACTGTACTTACTTATCATGCTTATTAGCATTGTCTTTCTTCTTCCACGAGAATTAAGCTCTATGAGGGCAGGGAGTATTGTTTTGTTCACTTACGTATCCTAAGTGTCTAGAACGGTGCCTGAAACAGTGTAGGCACTTAACAAAAGTTTGTTGAATGAATGAGCAAAAGGATGAAATATTTTCCTTTGGATCCCAAATGCAGCAAAGGAAGGTTGTGATGGTCCCACAACTTCTCTCCTGGGGGAGTAAGAAAAAAATCAGGAAACTGCATTTGCTGGAACAGTTTCCTTGTGGTCCCCAAAGGGATAAGGCTAGAAACTATAAACCAAACCCCAAAATTCATTCAACAAACAAATTGTTGTTTGTTCTCCAGCCATTGAATGAAGAATGCCAAGTTCAAGATAGTTCAACAGCAGCTAGAAGGATGTGCAACTGTGACATACAACTATCTACTGGGGCTTTGGGGGAAAAAAATTATTAAAAAAAAAAAAAAGATAGTTCAAATGATCTTCAGGCTTGACCAAGTGGTGGGTATCACTTGACAATGTATTTGATAAAGATTAAAAAGTATATAATCTCTTTGACTGGTCTCAGCCTCGGGACTTTGTGTCTTGACCAACAGCACCCTAACTTTGGCAGGCCCTACATGCATGAGAAAAAGAAGACGCACTTGACGCCATTCCCTTGAGGCTACAGATGTGGTCAGTTCATTTTATTTCAGTGTCTGCTTATTAAGTCTCACTTTCCTATTTTCTGGGTGCTGTGGAAGATTCTGGGATACACCAATAATCAAGTTTAGTGAGGGGTTTAGTGAGTAAGCTAATTTAGGGCAGGAGACAAACATATAAACAGGTAATTATAATCAAATGTTATAGGTGTGGTATCAGATAAACATGCCAGGCATGGTAGGAGGAAGTGATTAACTCCATGTGGTGGTAAGGGGGACAGATAAGACTGCAGAGAGGAGGGGACTCTTAAGTAGGGTTTTGAAGGCTGAATAGGAGTTTCCCAGGCAAACGTAGAATAGGAGAGGGCAGACTGACACTCTAGGGAGAACAAATGGCAGGTACAAAGATATGGATGTATGAAGCAACACTGTGTGTTTAGAGAACTACAATTGGTTATGTATTTCTGGAGTACAAAGTGCCAGAAGGGGAATTACCAAAATTGAGACTGGAGAGCTGGGAAAGGGCCAGAGTATTAATACTTTGTATGCTCTGATAAGCGGCTTGGGGTTTGTTTTAGATGATGAGTTTTCATGAGGAGAGTGAGAGGATCAGTTTTGTACTTAGAAACATCACTCTGGCATCCAGGGGCCAGATGGTTGAGAAGGGCAAACTAGAGTCAAGGAGACCCACTCCCAGAGGAAAAATAATCAAGCTTGGCAGTTTCCTATGCTGCCCACCAGGTGGAGCAAGTAGGCCAGAACAGCCTGGTTGCTGGCTGGGGGGGTATGGAGAAAGGCTAGAACAGGAGAAAGCACTCACAAGGGGCTGCTTGCATGAGCATGATGCTCCTGAGTCAGGTGCTCATAACTCTGGAAATAACTGTATTGATTAAAAAAATTCTCCAGCAAAAACTGGAAGTCACCTAAAAGTCCACAAATAGGGGACACATTAGATATCACAAAACACTCACATCTTGGATTACCAGGAAGCCATTTAAAGGAATGAGATAGCTTTGTGTATTCTTGCATGAAAAAATGTCCAAGGGAAAAAAGTAATTGTAGAAGAGTATATAATATGATCCCTGCTGTGCAAATGCCTAGAAAGATGATCATAAAATTGATATCAGTGGTAGTTTCAACAGAGGGTTTTGGGGCCATTGACTTTGTGTGTGTATCTAACAGTTTTATTGAGATAAATTGACATACAATAAGCACACATATCTAAAATGTACAATTAATAAGCTTTTTTTTTTTTTTTAAAGATTTTATTTATTTTATTTTTTCCCCCCAAAGCCCCAGTAGATACTTGTATGTCATAGCTGCACATCCTTCTAGTTGTTGTATGTGGGACTCGGCCTCAGGATGGACGGAGAAGTGGTGCCTCGATGCGCACCCGGGATCCGAACCCGGGCCACCAGCATCACAGCGCGCGCACTTAACCACCAAGCCACAGGGCCGGCCCTACAATTAATAAGTTTTGACATATGTACATGCCTATGAAACCATCACCACAATCACAATAGTGAATATTTCCATCACCCTCAAAAGTTCCCTCACACCCCCTTGTAATCCCTCCCTACCATCCTTCCCCGTGCCCCATCCCCAGGCAATCACTGATCTGCTTTCTGTTCACCAAAGGTTTGTGTTTTCCAGAATTTTACATAAATGAAATCATACAGTATGTCTTATTTTTGGCCTTGCTTCTTCCATTTAGCAAAATTAATTTGAGATTCATCCATGTTGTTAAGTGTATCAATAATTAATTCCTTTTAATTGCTGAATACCATTCCGTTGGATGGATGTCTCACAATTTGCTAATCATTCACCTGCTGATGGACATTTGAATGGTTAATAGTTTCTGACTACTACAAATAAAGCTGCTAGCAACATCCATAAGCGTATTTGCATACGCTTTCATTTTTCTTGTGTAGATACATAGGAGTGGAATGGCAACTCATATGGTAGGTATATGTTTAACTTTTTAAGACACTGCAAAATTGTTTTCCAAAGTGGCTGTACCATTTTACATCTCACCTGCACTGTATGAGCATTCCAGTTTCTCTATATCCTTGCCAGTATCTGACATAATCAGACTTTTTAATTTTAGATCTTCTAACGGTTGGTTTAAATTTTCATTTCTCTAATGACTAATAATGTACACTTTAATTATACTTATTGGGCCGGCCTCATGGCTTACCGGTTAAGTGCTCGTGCTCCGCTGCTGGCGGCCCGGGTTCGGATCCCGGGCGCACACCGACGCACCACTTCTCCGGCCATGCTGAGGCCGCATCCCACATACAGCAACTAGAAGGATGTGCAGCTATGATGTACAACTATCTACTGGGGCTTTAAGGGGAAAAAAATAAATAAATAAAATCTTTAATTATACTTATTTGCCTTCTGTAGATCTCCTTGGCTGAAGTGTCTATTCAAATTGTTGTGGTCTATTGGCATTTGTATTTCACTTTATACTTCATAAAGCTTTAAATTTACAATGACCATATAGTTCTTTTATAATAAAAAAGCTAATTTAAAATATCTCAACCCAGAATACAACAATAATTACACTTTGAACTTAAAACTTAATAGTAGTCTTGTAACCACGGGGCCTCCAGGACCAGTTCAACGGATTCTATCTTACCAGCAGAGTAATTAAGAGTTGTCTTTCGGGAATGGAGACACCTTGTCCAGTTCAGGCTGGTTGAGACCATCAGCCCATCAGTTGTGCCTGCGCAAATGCTGGATAAGTGTACTTTTTGACATCAAGGAGCTAAAAAATCCACCCTCAGATCATGGTGATGCCGCCATTTTGTGAACATGTGTCCTATGACGAGCCATGAAGCTTGACTACGCTTGCGCAGATCATCAATTACCTCACTTCTCCTTACCTCCAATCATCTGTCCCCACACTTCAGACTGTCCTGCCCTTCATCTCATAAATTTTGCTTCAAGGCCTGGATCGGGGAGACAGATCTGAGGGCACACGCCCCCTGTTTCCTTGCAGATCCGTCTCACAAACTAAAGCTACATTTCTTTTCCCAAAAGCTTATGCCATAATGATTGGCTTTTTTTTATGTGCATCGGGCAAGAGAACTCCAATTTTGTGTGGTTACAGTATATTATGCTAGGATGAAGGCAAATCACCATTATATCCTTAAAAGATAAAATATTTGGTTTCCAGTCTCAAATTACTAGGAAGAGACCTCAAAACCAATGTGACTTTTATTTCCATAGATTCTTGCATTTGAAAGATACCACGAGTTTAGACTCAAATGAACCTGGCTTCAAACTCCAGTTCTTCTACTTATCAGCTGTGTGATCTTGGGCAAATTCTCAGAGCTTCCATTTTCTTTTTTTAGAACAACGTGACATATCATTTACCTCATAGGTTCATTTGGAGGATTCAGTTTGATGTTATATTATATTTAGCACAATAACTAGCATGTAACGTGTTCCACAAATATCAGAACTTCTATGACAGGCAGTTTGGGTGTCTTGACAACCAATTGGTCCATGCTCAAAATTCAAACTAAGGCTAAAAATAAAGCACAGTCACCATATTTTGTAAAGGAACTGTTGAAACCAATGTGAAGACAGGAACATCCTCTGTGATAACAGAGATCTCCCGTCCTCCCCTGCCCCCATTTATTTTTAAAGAATCTGAAAGAAGAGCCCTGGTTTGCATTTGGTTTTGAAAGAGGGGACCTCCCCCCACAGGAAACAGGAAACTTAGGTTGAAAGTGGACTCCACTGAGCATCTTAGCACATGTTGACTTTTTTTGGAGAACCCTCAGTATCCTCTGTTGCTCAACACACTAAGTGGTCTTGCAGATGCTCATGGTACCCTGCAGGGTGGGGCAGAGCTAATGTCCTGCTCATTTCAAATTGGGCTTATTGTCAGTTTAGAGTTATCGGGGTTAGTGTCAGTCATAAATGCTGTATATTGTGCAACACAATGGAGAGAACCTTGGCAGCCACAGCCAAAAACAAGATTTGGAAGGGAAATGTGAGGAACACCAGCTGAACCCATGCTACAGAAAGGAAAACAGAATTCAAGACTCCTGCATGTCTGGCCCTTGAATCTCTAAAGAGCCCAAATCCACAGGCTTCTCCATCCCCTTGAGCCCCGTGGCCCTTTGCCCCCGCTCTGTTATAGCCCCACTGACCTGGTATGGGGGTTACTTGCTCCATAAGCTGTGAGTTCTTAAGGAACTTAATGATTGAGTTCTTAAGGATTGTTGCTTGTGTATTTTTCCAATTTTGTATATCTTCAGCATCTGGCACAAAGCAGGTTCTCAATTAAATTTATATATTTAAGTGTAATAGAGGAGGATAAAATGTTTGCTATCTACCAACACAATTGCCTTGTAAGAAAAGCAGATTCGGTTTCAATGAAAGGTCCTTTTGTTCACTGGGCACCCAGAAGGGCCAGGAGCTGAGTCTGGAGGTTGGGGCTTGAGTGGCTGAATAGCTGTGCAGAATAGAGAGGAGAGTTTGGAGTTGGGTGCGGGGTGAGGTGGGGTAGGAAGGCCATGGGTAGGGCGGGAGGGAGAGAGAGGATCCAGGGAGATGCTCATAGAACACAGCAGCCAATAAATAATACATCTCCAGGGCCCGGTGGCCAAAGGGCTTTGTTTTGCTTTGTTTTCACAAGGCTGTTTAACATTCACGTAGAAGTTGTTTGAGTTTCCACTGGGTAAACCTCTCCTGGCCCTCCAACATCTTCGATACAGCCTACAGTGCAGATCACCTGTGGTGTGGGTTTTCTGTAGAAACCAGGAAGGGGCTGCGTTTCCATCTGGCTCAGGAACACAGGAGACCATTTCCTCGGCGAACTAGTTCAGTGGAGGAGGTAGAAGCAGCCATAAGGACATAAACTTAAGAAAGTAAGTGGAAATCTTGGGTAAGGCTTTCAATTTCCCTTAGGACAAGAATTTGAGAGTTTCTAGCTCATTTTTTCTTATGGGGCAGAGAGATTACAGCTGACCTCTAGGAAAGACAGTCAACAATGTAGGACAGTGTAAGAGTGAATGAAGGGAGAAACCTCAGCGCAAGAGTTTAGGGCCAGGAAGCAGAAGTTCTCATGAAAGAGGTAAGCCTTGAACTAGCTTTGAAGGCTAGATCTACCGCTTAAAAGAAGTTTATTTTATACATACATATATATATATATATATATATAGCTATATGTAAATTATTTGTCTATTTTCTTCTCTTATCGGGGAGAGTGGGGTGGGTAGTGTGCTTCGGCTCTGAAATCAAACAGACCAGGCTCTATCACTTATGTGACTTCGGGCAAGTTAGTTAAGCTCTCTGAGTCTCAGTTTCTTCATTTGTAAACTGGAGATAATAAAAGTATTCATCTTATAGGGTTGCTGGGAGATTTAAATAAAATGATCTTTGAAAAGTGTTTAGCATAGGCCTTGGCACAAGATAAATATTGAGTAACACTCAATAAATGGTATCCATTTTTACGTAAATTTATTGAACACAATTTGGAAAATATGGAGAAAAACAGAACTAAAACCACCGATAGTTCCACCACCCAAAGAAGAAAACCACAGTTAACGTTTTGAGGTATACCTTTCCAGTTTTCAGTCAATGCCTAGTTTAGTTTGCATTTTTTCTTTTCGTATTGCCAGTCATTCTGAAAATAAAATTTAAATCCTAAGTTTTATTTAGTGAAAAATTTTTTTTCCATTTTATTATAATCTCTTCAAAACATTTTTAATGCCTGTGATACATTAAATGGAATTGATGTATTGTAATTTACTTAATCATTCTCCTATTGTTAGACATTTGTGTGGATTCCAGGGTTTTTTTCCTATTCCAAATAACTCAGTAATGAACAAGTCTGTGCATAAACCTTTTCCTTTATTTGTGTTATTTCTTTAGAAAAGATTCCCAGAAATGAAATCACTGATGTAGAAGGTACGAACAGTTTTAATGCTCTTACTGGTTGTCAAGAGAATTCTGCAGGCATCTGGAGGGGGGGCTTCTATCTCCAGACTCTTTCCCTACATGCTCTTTTTGCCTCTTTTCCAAGAGGAGGAGGAAGGGGAGGAATGTGATTAACTGGTGCCAGGCACTTATAGGGTCATCTTTGCCAGTGGGCAAAGTCACCAGGCAGAAACAAGTCTGGAGATGGGTATAGTTTCTCTTGCTAATCTGTTGAATGCAGTTGGAGAGAAAAGCTGACCCAGAGCATGAACTTCTGGAAGACACCTGGACATTCCCTTTGTTCTCAAAACTCCCATGTGGCAAGCAGGCCTGGGATGCCTCCTGGCCTCTTCCAGGGCTCCCTGCTAGGCTCAGAGGCAAATGCACTTTCTCTTGAGATCTCTCTCTGTGGTTTCATCTCATCTAGCACTTGATCTGTATCACCCTTCCTCGCAAATGGCCAACCCAATATTCAGGTCAGGGGAGAAGGCTGCCCCCTTAAGTGTCTAGCCTCGACCTTGAAGAACAGTTTCACACATCAGAGTTCTGCTTTGAGGTGCAGAGCCTAAAGCCCAGCTAAAAGTAAAGATCCTCCTTGGGGTTGTGCCTTCCTGGGGGACCGCCAGGGAGGTCTCTTCATTGTAAACTGGGGATAATAAAAGTCTCAGGTGGGATTTGGGTGCACTCAGCATCTCTGCATTGCCCAAAGTTCTCTGGATTGCTAGTGACAGAAATCCAGCCCAGGTACCTTAAGGAAAGTGGTGTGCCGGTGACTGTTTAACAACTGGTTCTCCAGGAAAGGAAAAAAAAAAAAAAAAAGCTCTGATTTGCAGTGTTTGCAGATTTCCACGGGCTAGAAAACTCCCCCGTGGCTGTAAATACTTCTACCAGGGCCAAGTTCAAGCTCCAACTGTTTAACAACCAGCTCACAAAATTCCTGAAAATTTAATAATAGGCTCTTACAAGCCTGAAGGAGCCCACTCTCATGTACACTTAAGGGAGGGGGATGACTGACTCATGTCATAAACATGTGGGAAGAGCAGGGACACAGAAAATGACCTCAGGAATGACGGGAACCAGGGAATTTAATGCCAACAGGATTCTCTCTGCAAACAAACCTATTTTTTTCCTACTACAGATATACACTCTCCATGTTTCAAGAGACATGACTGCTGGCAGCTTCCAGAGTCACATCCTCACTGCTTCATAACCAGAGAAAAAGGAGGGCTTCTCCTCCAGCCAGTGCTGGCTTGAAAAATCCAAGTGAAAGGTGGACCAGCTCTTACCTGTGTCCTTTCTCCTTGGATCAGAGGGTGGGTGTGCTGCCTGAGGATCCTGGGGTCTCTCAGAAGGCAGGAGGGAGAGTTGCTGGTCAGACGAAACCAATAATTCCCATTACAGTGACCATCTCAATACCATCAGAACCTGGTTCCCATTTCCACTAGTCTCCAAAGTGGCCGATTCAATGACAGCAAGAAGGAGCTGTTTCATACTACCTGCCTTGGCATTATATTTTATAGTTTTTTAAAATCTCAGTCAACTTCATAGGCAAAAACAATAACCCGTTGGTATTTTAAATACTTCTATTTCTTATATCAAAAGTGAGGTTAGCAATATGCTCTTAAGTGTTGAATAATTATATTTCCTCTTTTGAGAATTATTTTCATGTCTTTTGTTCACTTATCTCCTGGAGTTTTAAGGTTTTAAAAAAATCTTTTCATCCAACAAATGTTTACTGATCTGTTATGACACGCCAAGCATCTATAGACACAGGAAACATAATAGCAAACAAGATTGACAGGGTTCCTATCTTCAGAGCACTTACCCTATTTGTACGGTCTTTTTAGATAATACACTAACAATCAGTCATCTTTACAACAAATATTTTTCCATATGCTCTCCCTATTCTCCAATACAGTAGTTTTACATTTTCATGTGGTCAAATCTGATCTACTTTCCTCTTTTAATAAAAACTTTTTCTTCCATGCTTAGAATTCCATTTCCCCACCCAAATTTTAAGATATGAAATATTTGTTTATTTCCTATTTTCCTAGGCTTGAAACTTTGGTATCCAATGATTTAGTTCATTTGTAGTTTGTCATAGTGTGGGGAGTGAGCTGAGCATCTAAATTGGTCATTTTATCCAAACATTTAACTTAGTGAAGTCTTCCCCGCTCCACTGATTTGCAAAGATGACAGACAGGATTCTGATCGATGGAGAGGTGAGGCAGGGGATTGATGCAGAGCAATTGGAGTGGCTCAGTTTAGGGGACTGGTATGGAAAATGGTGAGGAAGGGGGAGCATTAACGGGAGGTGGAGTTTGTCTGGAAGAAAGGGTCCATATCCTGTAGTGATTCTTAACCAGGGATGGACACACCTGTCGACTAGGGAGCTTTAAGAAGTTCCCACGCCTGGGCCCTGCCATTGGTAGGTTCAACATGAGGCCAGAGTTCATCTATTTTTTACAAGCTTCCTGGGCACTGTTCCCTGGGATAAAGCTAGTCAGATAAGTGGGGAGGAGATTGAGAGAGGTGTCAATGCCAAGCTGAATTTAGCTGTAGGCCCAGGAGGCCCGTGAGGGCAAGGCAGAAAGAGCGTGGACTTTGGACTCAGGCAGATGTAGGTTTCAGTCCATTTTTGCCACTTGCAGGCTGTATTATTGGGGCAGATCACCGGTCCCCTCTGAGTCATATTTTTCTCTCTAAATAGACTTAATAATGTTTACCTAATAGGGTTGTGATGAGTCAATGGGAAGTCAAGTATAAAATGCCTGGCTCAGCACCTGACATTAATTAATTCTCCCTTCTTCCTCTTGAGTGAGCCTTCTGCTCATGCCAGGCCTGCTTCACAGCCGCGGTGGGAAGGAACTGATGCAAGACATTGCCCAAGAAAACACGCAAATACGTGTCAGGATGAGAAACGGAAAGAGGTGCAAGTTGTCCTTAAATACCAGAGGTTTAGAAACCTTCAAAGAGGCTGTACCTTTTTGGAGAGGAGCCCTTCTTCCTTAGAGAAATAGAGAGAAGCTTTGAACTTCACAAAGGCCTTGCCTTCATAAGCTTGGCAAAGGCAAAATCTGGCTCCACTACAGGCCACCTCGGCTCAGTTGCAAAGATAATCCCAGCTCCTGGGCAGCTTAGCCTGTAAACCAAAGACAGCCATTGTGAAAATAACATAGTCATAGTCATTTTTATAAAAATATTCTCATGCAAATCTGTTTACAGAGCAAAGACTCTCCTTTCTCTGGGATGGAAAATGCCATTACTTCTCAGAAGATCCACTTGCCTTAACTTCATAGCATTGATATTCATTTAGTGATTTGACAAATATTTATCGATATCAGTTCTGTTTGACGACGACTTTGGAACCAGCCTCTACATAGTACTCATTTAAAACTGATTTTCCATGCTGCCCTGCATTATAAATCGACACCGAATATTTATTTTGGCATTAGGTGCTAATCAGTATTCCTTGGAGGTCATCCATCCAAGAGGCAGCGAGGACTGGTGGAAAGGGAGAGGGGTTTGCAATCAGAAGCACGTGTCTCAAACCCTGACTCCTGATAGGGATGAGCTGTGGGACTTCAGGCCAATCGCTAAAACACTCTGGGCCCCAGCCTTATTTTTCTCTAAAATGAGAATGTTTTTCTTACTCCAAAGCCAGTGCTGTCTTCCCGGAAGAGCAGCATTTGGTTGGGAGGAGCTCATTCATTCTAGAAGACAGGAACTTGCATGGTACCAAAGAGGAGAGAGAAAGATGTCAGCCTACCCATGGGGCGAGGGTGTGTTTGGGAACAACGAGAGATAACATTGGGACAGTAAAAGAAGGGCCCTTCTGCTTTGTACACAGGTCATGTCCAGGAAGCCCAGGCTTTAGGACAGGAGTCTTGGAAGTTTCTGGATGATGGAGGGGCTTGAGCTGCAGGGATGAGTGCGTCAAGAGTCACGTTGCAACTGAACTGAAAGCTTCCATGAATCCAGTTCTTGTCTGCTTCACCTTCACTGGACATCAGAGATATAGATCAAGAGAGAGATGGTATTTTTTTTCACTTGAAGAAAGAACAAGGGGACCTAGGCTTATTGAAGCAAGAGGGGCTTAAGTTAGATAGTAATACTGACTTCCTCACTGTGAGAAAAGGACAAGATTATTCTACCTCACCAAGGAGTCTCCTTTCTAAGAGATTTGAAATCTCCCGACCGGCAGAGGCTCAGAGCAGAGTTCACTAGTTCATCAGTGACTCGCAATCTCTTCCACATCCTGGACAAGTCTCCTGAATCACCGTGATGATCATTGTGTTTGAAAGTTTCCTGCTGAGCTCCTAGTTCTCCCACTCTCATCTACCCCCTTCTAGGCAGAAGCCTTTTCACAGGCTAATCTGATTTGCAAACAGCAGGTTCCTAGTTCTGGCTGCTGGATCCCAGGTGATGCTCAAAGCTGATGAGGATGCTGGGCCCAGAGCCCAGGCACTTGCCCCTCCCCTAAGGGGTCCCTATAAAATGAAGGGGCCCAGGACTGATCAGAAGTCACAGGATCCGAGCTGCTGGACTCCCCTCTCTATCTTTTTGAAAGTTGAGGAATTCAACCAAAGTGATACAATACTGCATTTACATACAGTTCTGGTATCACTTTAAGACCTAAGGATTTTCAGAGCAAAAGGCCAATGTAAGGAAACAGTAAGTCTCCAGCACAGCTAAACTCGAAGGGATGACCAGGTGTTAATGGTTAAGGGACACCAGCCTGCACAGAACAGTGTGAGTCAGTTCACCAAGCAGTTCTCTTACCAGGTGCCAGGTCTTGGGCTGGGTACTGGGTGGTGGAGGTGGGAGAGATCCAGAGATAATAGTGACAATGACAATGATAATAATAACTGCAACACGTGCTGAGAGCTGACTAATGGCCAGGCATTGTGCTCATTTATTCGTTTATTCTCTAAACAGTAGGGGCTCCATAAATACTTGTTGGATGAATTGCTCAACATCCCAGCTACACTGGCCTTCTCTCTGCTCCTCAGATGCACCTTAGGGCCTTTGCATTCACTCTCAGATGCACCTTAGGGCCTTTGCATTCACTCTTTCTCTACCTGGAAGGCTCTCCTTCCAGATATTTGCGTGGCTGGCTTCCTCACTTCCTTCAGGTCTTTACTCTAATGTCATCTTCTCAGTGAGGTCTTCCTGACCACCTAATCTAAAATGGCAACCCCTCTCCCAACCCCACAGCCTTCCTGTCCCCCTTTCCCCACTTTACATCCCCTGCTTAGCACCATCTACCATACACTGTTTTACTAATCTGCTATTTCCTGCTCTCCCTTGTTGGTGTGGAAGCTCCATAAGGCAGGGACTTTGGACTGCTTTGTTCACTGCTGTGGCCCCCCGGTCTAGGTCACATGCTCAAATTTGTTCAGTGTATGAATCAGATGAAAGAAATACTTTCTCAGTGTCAATTATCCACCCAACAATAAGCACTAAGGATAGTGCAGTGAACGAGGCAGACAAGGTTTTTGCCCTCCAGAGGTCCATGGCCTGGTGGGGATAAGATATTACAGTAAATACATAATAATCTCCATTTTGCTGAAATAGAGCATGCTGAGTGCTTTATTGATATTCACTGAAACATCACCGCAACCTTAGGCCATTGGTACTATAAGCCACAGTTTACACAGTTTACACTATTTTAGTTTTTTCTATATCTGAAAATAACACACATAGGCTCTGAATTATTGAGGGGCTAGATTTATTTAGGTGGCACACATTAATGATAATTATGTATACGTAACTTACAGTTATAATGGTCTTTTTCATATTCATGACTTCCCATGAATCCTGCAAAGTATTCATCCTATTCTATATATGAGGCAACTGAGGACTAGAGAAGTTAGATAACTTTCTAGAACCATACAACCCAGTAAGTCTTGCAGATAGGATCAAACCCAATTTGTACCCTTACCACTCCTCCTCATTCTGAGGAACCCCAATGATGGAGAGACTAATGGGGGATGAGGGGGAAAGTGGTCCAGGGGCTAGCTTTTCCTAGAGAAGGAAGCAGTTGGGACTTGCAGGTTGGAGGGCTGGAGATAAGAGCTGGAACAAACAACAGAGGCTTGCAGGTGGCTGTAGGTCCGGGAGAGGCAGGTTGAGAAGAATCCTAGGGGGAAGGGGAGGCGTAGTTCCCACACCCCCATCACACACACGCTCCTGGTCATTGTGGTTTGATTCTAATAAGGCGATAGGGGAGATTCTTGAGCAAGGCTGGGGCAGGATGAAAATGGTCTCTGGGGAGTAGGGTTTTTACAGCAACTTCCCCATCCCATTCACTTAGGAATCCATCATATCCACACAATTCTTCTATTTTTTTTTTTTGGTTAAATTAGCAACATACATTTATAACGTGCTACCTGAACCTATCATAAAACATTGAATTTCCACATAATACCCATTCTACTAACTTTCAAAACTCTTAGACTTTCCCAACACCCCCACCCCCTAAAGAGTGCAGGATGCAGAGAATCAGAAGCCTAGCAGTGTAAGCTAGCTCCTGTTATATCCATCCAATCATCCATCCATCATGTATTGAGTGCCTCCTACAATCCAGGCAAACTGCCTGACACTAGGGATAAGAAAAGGAACAAATCACAGTCTCTGCCCTGAAAGCTCTCGTGTGGATGACAGTAAGCAAACTGGCAATTACAGTACATCATGGTGAGTGCCATGACCCATCTGGGAGCTGGGGGAGCACCAGGGAGGGACACGTCATCCAGGTGGGGGTGGGGCCACGAAAAGGGTCAAGGAAGCCGCGTTCCTGAGAGAGTATGGCAAATTAGGGCAACTGTAGGAATGTTCAGTCTGGCTAAACATAGAGGATTCGAGGGAAAAATGAGGCTGGAGAGAGAAGCAGGAGCCAGATTATGAAGGGTTTTTAAATATCATGCTAAGGCAGTAGTTCTCATAACATGTATATTTTTTGCCTACAATACACCTAAGGGGTAAAACGTATGTCCAACAGCAGCATGGTGAGAGGAAGCAGTTGTGGAGAATTATCAGTGTCAGAGATGCAACCCTGCCCAAGCCTTCCCAGTTTGAGATTCACGATGCTTATTAAGAGTCTGGATTTGATCAGAAGGCTGACTGGCCTTGGATGAGCGACTTCATCACACTAGGCTTTGTCTTCTTATCTGTCCATGCATTCATGTGCTGGTTGGGAGTGTGAGCTCTAGGATCAACGGCCTAGAGTCTAGCCTGACTCCTATCATTCTCAAGTTGTGTGACCTTGTGCAAGCTGTCCACCCTCATTGCTAAACTGGATCAGTACTACTGTGGTGCTTACATCAAAGGCTCACTGAGGATGGAAGGAGGTAATACATGTTTAGCTCCTGGCATAGTGCCTGGCACACAGTAAGTGATCAATAAGTGTCAACTTACTGTGATATTGCAGCTCCCCTGCAGCTAACAGTGTTAGCACTCATCCTCTTCGTCATCACCATCCCCATCATCATTGCCATCATCATCATCATCACCCTCACCATCATTCCCATCATCATCATGATATTGAAGTTCTAGGAGATCATTCCTCACTGGGTTCCTCCCCTCCACTGTCCTGTCTCATGGTTGTCTTATGAAAGGGAAGGCCCTATGTAGAGGAATTTGAATAATGTGAAGTTCATAACATTTATTGAGCTCCTATTATGTGCCAGACAGTGTTCTAGGTACTAGGGGATACCAGAGTGAGCTAAATAAAGTTGCCACTCGTGGAACTTACACTCTAATGAGAAAAGACAAGCAATAATAATATAAATAATAAACAAGAAAATATATAGTATGTCCGAGAAAATGAATACTATAGAGAAAAATAAAGCAGGTAAAGAAGAATAGACAGTCTCGGTTTGGGTTATTTTATATAAGATGGTCAAGAAAGAGCTCGCCTGGAGGTGACATTAGAATTGAGGATGTGAAGGACACGGCCACCTGGACACCTTGGGGTAAAGTTCATCAGGCGCAAGGGACAAAATTACAAAGGCCCCAAGCTAGGCACATATCTGGCCCACTGAGGAGCAGTAAGGAGGCCGTGTGGCTGATGGCAGTGATCAAGGGGCAAGGAAGAAGGAATGAGATCAGAGAAGAAGAGGGCCAGAACATTGGGGCCGTGGGGGTCACTGTAAAAACTGTGCCTTTGAGTCCGACTGACTTGGAAAGTCATTGGAGGTTTTTGGAAAGAGGTGTGACATGACCTGACATAGTTTCAGGGATGGCTCTGGCTTTGTGTTGAAAACTGACCACAGGGCAGCAAGTGCTTAAGCAGGGAGGCCAGGATGAGGTTATTCCAATAACCCAAGTGTGAGTTGGTGGCGACTCGGATCAGTGGTAGTGGTGCGGATTGCAAAAAGAGGGAGATGCTGGATGTATTTTGAAGGTAAAGCCAACCAGATTTGCTAATATATTGCATTGGGTGTAGGGGGACGAGTAAGAGAAAGAGAGGGGTCAAGGATGATCCCTGAGCAAGTGGATGGCTGTCCTTGGTATGTGTTGGGATGAGGAAGACTATGAGTGGAGCAGATGTGGAGGAGAAAACCAATATTCACATTGCCTTTATAAGGTAGGTACTATGGTTATCTTCTTTAAGAACTGGGAGTCAGTGAGGTGAAGCTCGTGGTCTATAAGCCACATATGGTGCTGCGAACTCCAAGAAATAATTCCCCTATTGCAAGGAGCTACAGCCTCTGGAATTGGGGAACTCCTGGGAATGTGAA
The DNA here is from genome assembly GCF_057802395.1 of Ceratotherium simum simum. NCBI lineage: Eukaryota > Metazoa > Chordata > Mammalia > Perissodactyla > Rhinocerotidae > Ceratotherium > Ceratotherium simum. The sequence continues at coordinate 17,963,058 of NC_141924.1, forward strand.
CCACTGAGGCTGGGAGAGGTGGTCCTAGCTCTCCAGAGCCGAACTATATATAAGGAGGCCCCCACCTCTAAGACACAGCCTGTTCGCAGGGCAGTCAGCCTCATGCCTTGGCCTCTGGGGGTCTTGTCAACCTGGACCAGAGAAGAGGCGATCAACAGTAATAGGGGCCTTCTACTAGAAATGTAGAAAACCAAGAGGGCTGCAGGCTTACAAAGCTCTACTTTATAATTTACGATCCCTGTAGTCCAAGGGTGTCCGGAAGTGTCTTTGCACAAGCTCCTCCGGCTGTCTCCGGCTCCTCCTTTTCTCCACCCATATTTCTGACCATCTAACATACTTTAGGGAGAATGAAGAGGAAAAAGGATAGAGGAGAAGAAATTGGGAGCAAAGGAACGGAAACTTCCTCTAAATGCATGCTGTGCTGACTCAAAAATGGGGTAGAAGAATGGAAATCTCCAAGAACCATCGGTACCTTCCTGCCCTAGGAGGCACACTTCCATGACCACTTACCAACCTTGTCCTCTGGGTGTAGCCAAACACCACAGTGGAACCACGCTTCAGAGGAAAACACTGCCTGCTTTTTCAAGTTCAACACACTGGAGCCTGTGGTCTATAAGCCACATATGGTGATGGGAGCTCCAAAAAATAATGATGAAAGAAAATCGTTGCAATCTAGACAGAGAAGCTTTCACTCAGCGATTCTGCAAACTGTATTAGCCACCCTTCATTCACTGAGCCCTGCTATATGCCCAGTATTATATGGTGTCTCTCATTTAATCCTCACAACAACCAGGTGAGGTAGTTCTTATTAACCCCCTCTCACACACGAAGACACAGAGGTTCAGAGAGGTCATATTCCCTCGTCAGTCATGGAGCTGAATCTGAACTCAAGTCAGTCTATTCCAGAGCCTGTGTCTTAACCACTATACTTCACTGCCTCCCAGAGCAAAGGGGCAGAGGGAAACATTGAAAATATTAACAGTCCCCTTCCCCCATGCTCTAGTATTTCAGTGCTCAGTAGAGGCAGAAAGTTGAGCAATTTTCCATTCTTATATCTGGCCTACAGTCTGAATCAACTGTAAAAATTTAAGTATTTAATTATTTCTAATAACAATCAGATGACTATTTTCTCTAAGAAATAGATTAATCTAATAATAAGAAAGGTCTTTAGAGATGCAGAAGCGGTGACCTTGAAATCCAGAGAGGAGGTTAAGTACGCCTCTCCAGGCTACAGAGTTAGTTTGGTGGCAGAACTAAGGCTAAAACAGCAGGGCTCCTGCCTCCCAGGCCAGAGCTTGACTGGGCCCCCAAAGCCACTTTGCAAGTTATCACAGCTTTGCCCTAACATGGATGATGGCTTGAAGGAGGGTGACTGCTTTTTTGTGTGCTGGAGATTTTAAACACAATCTGAACTTAGCTGAAGTTTTTTGAACAAATTTCTTCTAGCACCTTCTGATGAGTTAGTCTTCTTTCCTTAGCCATCTCCTTTCCCCCCTCCTAGGTCAGAGTTGTGTGCCCTGTTGAACTAGGAGTTTCCTACTATAGCTCCTGGTATTTAGCTGGAGTGGGGACATTCCTCTGTCTGGGGCAGATGATTATATTTCTAGTCCAGAACCTGCTATAATTTACTCTGGCCTCCCAGACTAATAGCGACTCTTCTGCCTGCCTGGCTGGCTTCTAAGGACCTCTGCAATCTGGACCCTCTCCACCCAGCTCATCTTTCTTTCCTACATCGCAGCACACACCCTTCATGTCAGACAGGTGTCCTGGGCTCACCCCATTTCCGCCATAGAAATATCGTCCCCGCTCTCCTCCTATGCAAATCCATTCTTCAAGGCTTTGCTCAAGAACTTTCTGCCCCAGAAGACTTCCTAATATACAGCCCCATAATTTGCTTTCCAAGTTCTCATTACACTTATATTCTCAACTGCATAATTTAGCCCTCAAAATATTTCTGCACGTTTCTCCAAATGTAAAGTAGTCCCCTGGAAGGCAGGCATATATGTGTTCATTCATTCACTAGAGTTTTTAAAAAGCACCTCATAAGGTGAGCTCCAACAAAATTAGCAATGGTGGTTCCTGTCCTCAAAGAGAGGAGACTTTGGCGGTTTGCAGACAGCTGTCTGGCACATAGTGGGCCCTCAACAAAGGTTTGCTATATGGAACTAACATACCTGATGCCTCTGTTGCAATTATTTGCCGTCTTTAAGTCCCATGAGAGGTGTCAAGTGGTGTTATAAGGAAGGCATCATGAAAGAGGTGGCATTTGAACTAGGCCTTAACGACAGACAATGTCTTTTTAGAAAACGGAACTGTGAGAAGGTTCCAGGCAGAAGAAACAGCGCTCCTGCTGCTCATTGCCAGGCACACAGCAGATCCCAGGTTGGGGGGAAAGCAGTGGAGTGGAGGTGCCCCAGCACCAACCAGCCTTGGTGAGAGTGGGCAAGTTGCTTAATTTCCCTGCGGCTCTGTTTCCTTCCCACTCCGAAGTGATTAAGCAGCACGGGCTCTAAAAGACACATATCCAGGTTCAAATCATGGCTGTGTGTGACCTTGAGCCAATCATTTGGGGTGGGGACTCGGCCTCCGCTTCCTTCCTATAAAATGGGTAAAATAATTCCTACCTTGCGAGGTTTTTGTGAAGCTTTAAGAACATATGTAAGTTGCTATGCACAGTCCCAGGCATTACTTCCTTCTACCAAAGTAGGGGCCACGTCCCCGATCTGCCTCCCTCTGAGTGCGGCCAGGGCTGGTTTCCCAGCGCACAGCACAGAGCCTGTCCGTGGTAGGAGCTGTGGACAGACTGCGGGACCCTCAAAGACAAAATGGAGTTGAAAGAGCTTCAGAAAAAAGTCGCCAGTGGACTCACTGGGCTGTGGGACGATCAACAAATGTTTCCTTGAACAGACTTCACGCAGTCCAAGAATCTTTGCTAACTCTCCTCAAACATGCCTCCGATGCGACTGGTTTTTAGACAGCTCTTTTGGCCTCTGCCTTCAAACCCCAGAAAAAAGGCAAGGCCCAGCCCCGTGGCGGGCTCGGAGGGTGGGATTCGGGGGGGGCGGGGATTTCCCCGATTCCCAGCGGAAAGGAATGGGGAGGTCTGTTCCCGCCCTCTTACTCCCACTCCCAGGGGCAGGACTCCCGGGGCGCCCCACTTCATTTCCTTTCTCCGCGCAAGTCGCAAAGGGAGGGGGGCTCGCACTCTCCTCCCCGGCTCTCCTCCCACCGATCCGCCTGACCACCCCCACCTCGGCCGCCTATCCCCGGGGCCCCCGTGGCCCCTGCTCAGTCGTCCGTCCCGACCCCCGTCGACCCAGCTCTCCATCCCCTCCCTTGGGTCCCCTAGGCTGCCGGCCCCCGCCTCGTAGACCCAGCCCGACAGCCCTCCCCACCTCGGCCGCCTCCCGCCCCCTCCCATCTCGGCCACAGAAGCCGCCTACCCCGGCCTCCGTAGACCCCGCTGGGACACCCTCCCCGCCCAACCTCCAGAGACCCCGCTCGGCCACCACTCTCCCCTCTGCCGACCTCGCGCCCCCAGCTCCCGGCCCCCGCAGATCCCGCCGGGCCGCCCCCAGCTCGGCCCTCCCTCTTTGGGGTCGTGGCGCAGGGGGAGGGGCCGCCCGCTGGCCCCGCGTGCGTGGCAGGCTCTCCGGCTCGGCTCCCGGCCGCCCTTCCCGGGAGGCGGGGTCGGCGCGGCGGCAGGCCCCCTCCTCCTCCCTCCTCGCCCGGCCTCCTTCCTCGCCGGCCGCGCGCCCGCCCGCTCTCGGCCGCTCCGACGCCAGCAGCGCCCGCGTGCCGCTCGCCCAGCCCCGGGGGAGCCCCAGGAAGTTTCCCGGGCCGCGCGCCCCGCTCGCTCGCCCCGCAGCCCGCGGCCTCCCCCGCCGCCGCGCCCGCCATGCCCTCGGCCAAACAAAGGGGCTCCAAGGGCGGCCACGGCGCCGCGAGCCCCTCGGAGAAGGGCGCCCACCCGTCGGGCGGCGCGGATGACGTGGCGAAGAAGCCGCCGCCCGCGCCGCAGCAGCCGCCGCCGCCCGCGCCGCACCCGCAGCAGCACCCGCCGCAGCAGCCGCAGAACCAGGCGCACGGCAAGGGCGGCCACCGCGGCGCCAGGTCCGCCGCCGCCGCCTCGCCCTCGGCGTCCTGCGCGCGCAGGCTCGGCCGGGCGCTCAACTTGCTCTTCTACCTCGCCCTGGTGGCGGCGGCCGCCTTCTCGGGCTGGTGTGTCCACCACGTCCTGGAGGAGGTCCAGCAGGTCCGGCGCAGCCACCACGACTTCTCCCGGCAGCGGGAGGAGCTGGGCCAGGGCGTGCAGGGCGTCGAGCAGAAGGTGGGTACCCCCGGCCCCCCAGCCCCGTCCGGCTGGCTGCGCCCCCCGCACTCACAGCCGGGCTCCTCGCCCTGCCCAGGCCCCGCGGCCGGAGTCGGCCCCCTCCTCGGCCGGCGGCCCGGTTGCCCCCACCCCGGCCCCCTAGATCCCGGCCAGCCCCCAGACCCTCTTTGTTAATGGCCGCGGAGGAATCGGCCCCAAGGGATGGACCGCGCGCGGCGAGGGTGCTCAGGCCAGCCGGGGAGGGTGGGCCAAGGGCCTGTCACAGGACATTAGCGGTGACCTGTAAGGAAGCCGGCGGGCTCTGGGGAGCCCATTCTTTTAGGATTAGGAACCGCTGAATGGGCAGAGTTGTCTGAAAAGGAGGTTGGAAGGGAAGCCAGCGCATCGCTGGACGCCTCGGGCAAGGCCGCACCTCAGCTCTCCCAGTGGGAGGCATCTGAGCCCGTTTTTAATAGACCCAGAGCCTGGGGAAGGAGAAGCTTGTCATCTCATTCATTTGCGAAGTTCAAATGAAATATTACGTATCTTTAGGCCCCCTGGCCCTTATTGGACCAGTGTACCCGTGTGGGCCTTTGAAGTAGTGTATTTCAGCTTTAGAGGAAAGGAAAGGCCAAAAATACTGGGTCATACTGGTGAATAATACCACGAGGCACGTTTCTATGGTGTTTAGAGGGCTTACTCACTTATCTGATCCTCATAGTAACCCTGGGAGGGAGGGAAGACTGGTAGTTTGACTCCATTTTCCAGACGAGAAAATTGAGGTTTAGAGAGGTTAAGTGAACTGATCAAGACCCCAGCTGGTGAGTGGCAGACTGCATGAGAATGTCTAGGCTGCTGCCCAGTTCAGGGTCCACAGAGCCTATTTCAGGTATGGGTGGACCCAGCTTTCAACACAAAGTTGCTTAGGTCCCACCCGTTCTCTGTGTTTTCCACACCAAGTGCGGCTCCTTCAATCTCATTCTTCCTCCTCTGTCCTCTAGTAATATCAGTGCTCAGGGAACGTTGGTTGCATGAAGGAAACAAAAAATCCCGCCACCACTTCTGAGCCCGGAACCGCTGTCTCCTTTTCCCAGCATGCTGCCTGCCCTGCCAAGTTTCTATCGACTTCTGTGGAGTATGCAGGATTAGGAATTTCCTCTTAAGACTGGCAGAGCAACTGGAATGAGTCAGCCTGCTCCATGATGCTGGCCAAGGGAGGTGACTTTTCGAAGGGAATTAAGTAGGCAGCCCTGCTTTGCCTATCCTGAATGTCAAATCGTTGTTAAAAAATAGACATACTGCTGGTGTATAATCACTAACCTCTTAGTTTCCTCTCTATCATCCACCCACTTGCCAGTGGGTCATAATATTTATTGAAGTCTGATAGTCAAATGGCTCTGCGTGGGCCCTGCGAGGGCACGAAGGTGCAAAAGACGCACATCCTATTTGTGAAGAAGCGCGTATGTATGTTTCAGTTGACGGTAACTGCTGTGCGAGTTCAGAAGAGAGCGGGTGTGGAGTCTGCCTGGGCCTGTATCCACTGGCCAGGGTACTGCCAGTCTAGATTTAGTTCGTGAGCTGTTGGTGAGTTGGTGATAACTGTTGAGAGAAGGGATGAAGGACACACAGGCAGGGGGACTATCTTGAGCATGTTTGAGGGACAGTAGGTGGCTACCCTGCCTGTAGCCGAGTCACATTTAGGGAGTAGGGAGCAGGAAGATTGAAGTTGAGCCCCAGGTGGGGAGGTCTTGAATGGAGGTTGAAGACATTGGGCTGTATTTTTTCTGTTTCCTCCCAGCCCCTCCCTTGTTCTCTCCTTTCTGGTTCCCGCCCCTTCTCTATCCCAGCTGTGTACAGATTACTTTCCTCTTTGGGGCTCAGTTTTCCCATCTGCACAGTGGGAGGTGGGCTCCGTCCAGATTTTTAAGAATCCACCTGGCTGTAAACTATTGAAATAGTGACTTTGCTTTTAATTTAGTAGTGTAATCAAGCTATTATTTAATGCCTCATATTTATTGTACACTCATTTCTTTTGACTCTCACAACCACCCCAAGAGGTAAGTAGTAGTATTATGCCCCTTTTGCAGGTGAGGAAAGTAAGACACAAGGAGGCTGAGTAACTTTGTGTGGTTACACAGCTAGTAAGTGGCTGGGCTGGGGTTCAAACCTCAGTTAACGCCCAGGACACTCTTAACTGCTTGTCTGTTCCTTTTGTTATCTTTCCCATGCCTTGCCTGGTACGTAGTAGGTGCTCAATTAATGCTTATTCCATTGACTTGCAACTCAGAACACACCCGGAACAGTACTGGGATTTGCCACAATGTGTGGCCACTTCTATCTGCACCTCTAGGGTGGCCAGTAAGTACGTTGTTTTGCATTGAGGAGTGAGTAGTGATGGGTCCTCTGACAACCTAAATTTGAGCCCCTCTGTAAGTCTGTATGAGGCTTGGTGGGGGGTAGGGTGGTTCTTAGCAGGGACATATACTTACAGTATGATTATTCATTCATTGTGGGCCAGGGATTCTATGAAGTGCTTCCCAGGCACCCTCTGAGGCAGGTACCATTTATTAGCTCCATTTCACAGATAGGCCAGCAGCCTGGAGCCGTTGTGTTCCTCATTCGGTCACACACAGACCCTCAGTGGTGGAGCTGGGATTGGGGTCGGAGCAGTGTGACTCTGAAGCACTCTACTCCACTGCCCTCTTGGGTGCCCACCTCGTTTCTGTTGTTCTTAGATGCTCTTGGGATTGGGAAATGGCCCAGGTCTTCTGAACGGCCGCAGCATGGGCAGAGAGGCTGGCCTGTCCTTACCTGGAAGATTCAGCGGGCGCAGTGGGTGCAGGGCTTCAGAGAATGCTGGCAGTTCAGTTCCAGGCCCATTGAAGGGCCTGTGCTGCCCTGGCAGACCCGGGGTGACATAAAGTGGCCGTAGGAGTAGGCTTAGGCCTGGTGGGGCCAGGTTAGTGAGACTCCTCCTTGTGGAGGAGTGAGTTCTCTGGTTCTGTTTCTTCGTCTTCTCATCCTGCCTCTGGACTAGGAGTCAGGGCCTCGGGTTTAGGCAGCCTCTCCTCCAGTCACTCGGTGCACTTGGAACACACCTTGGCCCCAGCATATCTCTAGAGGTTAGGAGCTCAGGTTCTAAAGTCAAACATTCTGGGATTTTGATGCTCAGCTCTACCACTTCCCAGGCTCCTCATTTGTAAAATAGAGATCAAGGGGAGCCTCCCAATGCATGAGATTATTATGAGGATGTAATGAAATGATGTCTCTGAAGGACTTTAATTATTGGTATACAGTAAGTGCCCTGTGAGTGTCGGCCACCACTGTTCCCCCCTCCGGTGAGCTCCTTGAAGGTAGGGATCCTGTCCTAGCCGTTATTTTATCTCTGGAATCTTGCCCACCACTTAGTGGGCACTCCACATATGTTGGGGGAGCACGTGTGTTCATTGTATATTGATGATAATGAGGTCTTTGCTTGTAAAGATGAACAGTTCACACCCCCATCAGTAGGGGGACGCTTTCCGTGTTCATAGTGTGGGGGTTGGTTTGGCTTCATCCATGATTTCTGATCTAGTCCCCTTCCTAGCCGTTTGTCGAGAGCCAGCCCAAGTTAGGGGTGACATTCAGGGATCAGAGGGGAAAGGACCAGCTCGGTCTTCCTCAGGCTTTGCTCTGTTCATTCATTCATTCTTTGATTCATCAGAAAACACTGAACGCCTGCCATGCTGCTTGTTTCGTTCTCCCGTGTTCACGCCTCTGTTCTGAGTGCCGTGCTTGGAACAGGCAGGTGCTGTGAGTGAATAACCTAGTTTCAGAGGTGAGCTCTTTCCAGTGCCTGCTCAAGGTGTCCTTTACGACTCAGGTTATATTTGGTCAAGGAGGGAAATTGTCTAGTTTTCTGGAGTCCCTGAGAACCTTATTCTAATCTGTTTTAAAATCACAGACTGGTGGAAGCCAGAAGGGACTTGAGAACCTACTTGTTAATAGACGAGGCGCTTGGGACTTGGAAAGTGCGTGTGACTTCCTCGTGCTCAGAGAGCTGGTTCTTGGTGGGGCTGGGACTGGAGCCCAGGCGTCTGTTCCCGTTCCTGTGGCGTCCTCACTTTGGCGTTGGGCTGAGGATGGTCAGGAATGTCCAGACTTCTGAGCTACTTGAGAAGAGAGACTAAACAATGATGAAAACGACAGCTTTTGTTTATTGATCATTCACTATGTGATAGGCACAATTGAACCACTTTACAAATATTAACTCACTTAATCCTCACAAGACAAGCATATGAGGCAGGTACTGTTTTTGTTCCCATCCTGTGGCTGAGGAAATCAAAGCACAGAGATGCTAAATAACTTGCCCAAGATCACACAGCAAGGAGGTGTCCAAGCTAGGATGTGAACATAGGCCATCTCACTCCAGAGCCCATGCTTTTATTTTTTTTTATTTTTTGTTTTCTTTGGTGAGGAAGATTGGCCCTGAGCTAACGTCTGTTGCCCATCTTCTTCCTCTTTTTGCTTGAGGAAGATTGTCACTGAGCTAACATCTATGCCAGTCTTCCCCTATTTTGTATGTGGGATGCCGCCACAGCATGGCTTGATAAGTGGTATGTGGGTCCGCACCTGGGATCTGAACCCATGAACCCCAGGCTGCTGAAGCAGAGTGCACAAACTTAACTACTACACCACCAGGCCAGCCTCTATTTTATTTTTTAACTTCTTATCGTGGAAATGTTTAAGCATAAACCAAAGAAGAGATCAATATAATGTACTCTAGTTTCAATAATTATCAATTTTTTGCTATTCTTGTTTCGTTCCATCACCACCCCCTCCCTCCTCTCATTTTGTTTTGTTTTTTGGGGGCTAGAGTCAGGGCAGTGTAACTCTGAAGCACTCTACCCCATTGGGTGCCCCCCTGGTCTCTCTCGTTCTCAGATGTTGCCCTGGCAGATCCAGTATAGTGAACTAGGATCTAATTTTGACTGACATAGTAGTTCACCCAAAGTATTTTAGGATTTATTTCTAACAAATAAGAGTTCATTTTTTTCCCTTCCCTTTCCTTTTTTCTTTTGGCAAAACACAGTATATTACACCTAACAAAGTTAACGATAATTCTTGATTATCATCTAATACCCAGTCCAAAATCAGATTTCCCTGACTCTCTCAACAATATGTCTCTTTCACACTTGGATTGTTTGAATCAGGATCCATATAAGTCCCCACATTACATTTGATTGATAAATCTCTTAAATTTCTTTTAAGCTGTAATCATTTCCTAGCTTTCCTCCTTTGAAAATGCCATTTAATTGTTGAAGATCCTGGTTATTTGTCCTGTAGAATTTTCCATCTTGTGGATTTGGCTGATCACATCCTCGGGGCATGTATCTCTCTTGTATGTTTTCTGTGAATTGGTGGTTAGAGCTAGAGACTTGATAGATTCAAGTTCCTTTTTTCTTTTTTGTAAGAAAGCATTCTAGGGAGCACCATGTGCCGCCTCAGGATGAAGCCCAGGCCATTGGTTCACACTGTCAGCCTCAGTACATTAACCTAGCTCCTGGAGCAGTTCCCAGGTCAGACTCTGTTAGGGTAGAGTGTATTTAGAGTGACTGTGTAGTGACAAACAGGATCATAATGTGTTCACAAGCAGAGAATGCTGAGGGATCATCTGGTCCACTGATCTTATTTTCAGGTGAGCCCACTGATTTATTCAGGGCCACACAGCTAGAACTGGCGAGCAGAGACCCGAACCTTTGTCTCTTGCTTCTCAGCCCAGTGTCTCCCATGTGCCTCAGCTTTTTTCCTGTGAAAACTTGTGCGACTCTTTCAGTTGTAAGAGGTAGAAACTCAGCTTCAGCTGGCTTAGAGAGGGAGGGAGGGAGAGAGAGAGAGAGAGAGTTCATTGGCTCAAACTAAAAAGTTCAAGAGGAGACTCCTTCAAGTATAGCTGTATCCAGGGACTCAAATTGTGTCTTCAGAACTTGATCTTTCTGTCTCTCAGTTCTGCTTCCCTCTGTGCTGGCTTGATTCTTAGACTGGCATTCTTGAGGTGCTGGTCTGAGCTGGTTCAGGCTTCCCTCATCCTGTGGCTAGCATTCCCATTAGAAAAAGGTTTTCTTTCTCAATAGTTTTAACAGAAGTCCTGGAATTGACTTGTTGGCCTGCCTTAGGCCACATATCCATTCCTGGGCTAATCACTGTGGCTCCTGTAGGGGGAGGGGAGGGTGGATGGAAAGCACTGATTGATCAGGCCTGGGTTACAAACCACCCCTGGAGCACTTGGAGGGGGCCTCGGGTTGGTCCTCCAAACCACATGGACTGTGTGTGGAAGGCTGGTTCTCCCAGGAAAATTATGGTGCCATTCTGGAAGAGGAGGGACCTGAAGCTGGGCAGACAAAAAGAGATCTAGCCGTATCGCATAAAACTCATCAGCTCTTCTCAGCAGTTAACGTCTGGACTTTGGTTACAGGTGCAGTCTCTGCAGGCCACCTTCGGGACTTTTGAGTCCATCCTGAGAAGCTCCCAGCATAAACAAGATCTCACCGAGAAAGCCGTGAAGCAGGGGGAGAGTGAGATCAACCGCATCAGTGAAGTTCTGCAGAAGCTGCAGAATGAGATTCTCAAAGACCTCTCGGATGGGATCCACGTGGTGAAGGACGCCCGGGAGCGGGACTTCACCTCCCTCGAGAACACGGTGGAGGAGAGGCTGACAGAGCTCACCAAGTCCATCAACGACAACATTGCCATCTTCACCGACGTCCAGAAGAGGAGCCAGAAGGAAATCAACGACGTGAAGGCCAAGGTTGCCTCTCTGGAGGAGTCCGAGGGCTACAAGCAGGATTTGAAAGCCCTGAAGGAAGTTGTGGAGGAAATCCAAACCTCTATGAAGTTCAAGGAGAAGGACATTGAGGCCCTGAGAAGCTCCCTCCAGACCGTAGAGTCTGACGTCTACACCGAGGTCAAAGAGCTGGTGAGCCTCAAGCAGGAGCAGCAGAAGTTCAAGGAGGCGGCCGATTCCGAGCACCTCACCTTGCAGGCCCTCACGGAGAAGATTCTACAGTCGGAGGAGTCCACTTCCCGCCTCCCCGAGGAGATCAGGAGACTCGAGGAAGAGCTACGCCAACTGAAGGCCGAATCCCTCAGGCCTGAAGACGATGGAGCTTTCAAAAGCTCCGATGCCTTCGAGGCGCTCCAGAAAACGAGTCAGGGACTGGACTCCAGGCTGCAGACCGTGGAAGATGGAGTCCACGCCGTGCGGTCGGCCTCTGCGCGGCAGACCGAGAGCCTGGAGTCCCTCCTGGCCAGGAGCGAGGAGCTCGAGCAGCGCCTGGCCGCCCTGCAGGAGCGCGTGCAGGGCCTGGGCTCCCCCTCGGAGGGGGAGCAGGCCGGCCTGGCCAGCACGGTGAGGAGCCTGGGGGAGGCCCAGCTGGCGCTGTACGGCGACGTGGAGGAGCTGAAGAGAAGCGTGGGCGAGCTCCCCAGCACCGTGGAGGCGCTCCAGAAGGTGCAGGAGCAGGTGCACACGCTGCTGGGTCAGGACCAGGCCCGGGCGGCCCCCGTGCCCCCTCAGGACTTCCTGGACAGACTTTCTTCTCTAGACAACCTGAAAGCCTCAGTCAGCCAAGTGGAATCGGACTTGAAAATGCTCAGGACTGCCGTGGACAGTTTGGTCGCCTACTCAGTGAAGATTGAAACCAACGAGAACAACCTGGAGTCCGCCAAGGGCTTGCTCGATGACCTGAGAAGCGATCTGGATAGGTTGTTCGTGAAAGTTGAAAAGATTCATGAAAACCTGTAAATGAATTGTGGGTGCAGGGCGTGGATTTCAAGTCCAATTTCTCATGACCAAAAAATGTGTTGTTTTCTCCCTCGTGCCCCTCACCCCACGTTTTTGCACCCCGCCTCCGGCCCCCAGAGCCTGGGACGCCACCTGGCACACCAAGCCGTTTTGTATTTTTGAGCCCAGTTAATTTATTTACGATTGTTACCACACACCACTGGTTTCTCAAGTTTTCTGCTTCTGCTTTTGGTGGGTTTCCTGAAGGCCCAGCCCCTGCGAATCAGAGGTGCTTTTTAGAAGGGATGTCCCTAGTGTCAGAGAATAACAGTAATGGCTTCCACCGAGGATTAACAGAAGCAGATTAACTCTAACCTCAGAAAACCCTGCTCGGCTGCAGATTTCAAGTAAAAAAAGTGGGGGAGGAGGCACGTTTCTTTCTAATTGTCTTTAAGGAACATTAATTTTACTTTATTTTTTTTATACTTCTGGCCGAAGTTTTCATGAGATGTCACTCACTTCTTGTCTTCCACTTCAAACTGGTTGAAACTCATACACGTCAGCTCTGAATTGGGAGGGGGACAAGCCCCTCGGTTTTTAGTTGAAAAGAATCTGCTGCTTGACGGTCGCCTCCCGTGGTGTGGGTGTCTTTTCCATTCCTGAATCATCTTGTGATCTCAAAGGTAACTATGCAAAGAATCCAGACGGTTCTGAATGTGAAGGCACAACACCCCACAGGGTGGCCGACCTGTGTCACCTCTTGGTAGGGTCCCCACATAACGCGTAGATTTAGAACCCCTGAAAGAGGAGTCCTCAGATTCTTTCAGGAAATGTATTATGAGAGCTGTCCACAGAGGCACGGGCTGTCTTCCAGGGGAGTGGAGGCCACGTCTCTTTATTTTATCAGGATGTCCGTGAAGAGGTTTGCTGTCAGAGCAGACCCCTGTCTGTCAGTGAGGAGTGTGTGCATTTTCTGTAGTTGTTCTGTTTCCCTTCCCCTCTGAGCTGTACTGTTCTTTAATGGCTGTCTTGCCCTTCAAAAAAGAAAAAAAGAAAAGAAAAAGAAAAGAAAAAAAAAAGATTTGTTTAGTTTACTGTGAAATGAACTGTATGGCTTATTTACAGTATTTTTAATTCTTAATAAACACTTGAGCTTTGTTATGACTTTGCCAGAGTGGTTGCTTTCTGAGGATTTAGTTATTATGTATTTTATTAATGTATAGCATTCAGGATTAGAAAGATAGGTAAGTGTTTAATTTTAAGACTTTTTTTCAATTCTGAAACCAAGATGGCCTCCTCTCAGGCCTGGGGACACACTTTGGATTGACTATTAGCAGGTTTGTTTATTATGTCATGGCTTGACTCTAACTCTTAGTTACAGCAGAGGGTCTCAGCCCTGACTACATATTAGAATCTTCTGGGAGCTTTAAAAAAATGCCTGGGTCCACCCTTAGTAGATTTGGGTTCAGTGGGTGTACAGAGGGCTGGCACCAGCGCTTTAAAGGCTGCCGAGCTGATTCTAATGTGCAGCCAGGTTTGAGAGCCACTGCCTTAGGCCGCCCTCAGCCTAAGTGCAAACCTGGGCGTGTTTCCTTGACTTCCCAGGTTGCCCTCCACCTGCCGCCTAATAATAACGGGTGCAGTTCATTGAGTACCTGGGTGCCAGGCAGCGTGCTAAGCTCTTCACAGGCCTCTGTTTATTCCTGCTAATATTCTCCAGAGGTGGGCAGTGTCATTCCCCATTTTACAGAGGGGCGGCAGGCTGAGAGCATCATGCTACGTCATTAGCTAGAAAGTGGCAGGGCTGAGATTTGAACCCAGTCCCTGCTCTAGCTGTCACAGCATCCTCCACCTTCCACCAGCACCAGTGCAGGGCCACGTGGACCTGGGCAGCACTCGCTGTCCCCTGTTGCAGAGCCGGAAGCTGCAGGAGCTCTTTCTCTTCCACCCAGGGAGTAGAGGGGGCCCAAGAGCTGAGAGTGTTTGTAGCTTCGTTCTCTCCTTTCTGGTGGGAGGGTCCCTCATCTCTGAGCTTCTCTGTCAGTCATTCTGCATCCCCGAGGCAGCATCCCTAAGGCCGCACAACTCTGAGCATGATGTTTTTCCCCAAACAGTTTGCAAATCAGGAGGGGCCCCTTTAGGGGTGTTAGAAGGCATTTGTATTTTTATTTAAAGGTAGAAGAGTTCATAGGTCTGCTTTAATCACTAGTTCGTCCTCTTTTGGGGAGGTGCTGAGCAGCATAAATTCTCGTGCATGCAGAAAATTCGGGTTCCTTTCTCAGGTTGGTTGGTTGCATCAGGCATCTTGCTCTTCCTCTGGCTATTGTTTCTGCAGTCTTTAATCTCAGACTGTGGAGTGGTTTAATAGATTCCCATTTAATATCGTAGTAGAAAACATCTACAAGGGTCAGAGAAATAAATATAAATTCAAGTGGTGAAAATAAAAGGAATGCATTATGAATTCACATATTCCTTATGGTGGGGCAGTTAGAGGTAGGTCTTACCTCAGATAACAATCACAGTTCAGTCTTACTCATGTGTCTGCTCACTCATTCATTCAATGAACATTTATTGAGCTCATAGCAGGACATTTTGCTAAGTCTCAGTGAATTCAAGATGCATGAGACAGGATCCTTGTCCTCAAAGGGCCTCTAGCCCATGGGGGTGACAGTCACGTAAACTGGTGGATGTCATAAGGAATTACAGGTGCTATAGCTAGGTGTAATGGGCACGGAGGAGGGAGCGGCCGGTTCTGCCAGGGTTGGGCTGGGGTGGTTAGAACAAAGGCCTGTGGGAAGGCCCTGGAATGCTTCCATGAGTGATGGGAACCTTCAGGAAACGTGAGGTTGCGCCGCCCTTTGAACAGGGAGTAGGCACAAGTTATTCAAGGTATTGATTCAACTGCAGATGGTCCAGCACCAGGATAAGAGGCTGCAGTGAAATTCCCCAGGCAAGACTGTCAGCACACTGGTGAGAAGACTGCTCCACCATTTCCCACGGCACTTAGAATGGTGGTGATGGTGAGGATGGAGATGATGATGGTGAGGAGGAGGATGGTGATGGTGAGGATGATGACGGTGAGGATGATGACGGTGGTGGTGAGGATGATGATGGTGAGGATGATGGTGGTGAGGATGATGATGGTGGTGGTGAGGATGATGATGGTAAGGATGATGATGGTGGTGAGGATGATGATGGTGAGGACGACGATGATGGTGAGGACGACGATGATGACGGTGAGGATGTTGATGGTGATGGTGAGGATGATGATGGTGAGGATGATGACGGTGAGGATGTTGATGGTGATGGTGAGGATGATGATGGTGAGGATGATGACGGTGATGGGGGGATGATGATGGTGAGGACGATGATGATGGTGATGGTGATGATCACAGGGTGGTTGTGAGGGTTGAACGAGGTCAGGGGTGGAGAAGGTTTAGCTGAACATAGCATCTGGCACATGGTCAGAACTCCAGGGCTCACTCATGTGCAGCCATACAAGAGGTTGAAAGATTGAAATACTTCTGTGCTGCTTGGTAAATAGCTGCAGCCCTGAGCCCCCAGAGTGCCCTCCCCCGGGACCACTAGACCTCCTCACAGTCCAGCAACTAATAGCTTAACACCTTGGCGTTGCAGGGCCCCCCAGAACTCTGCTGCAGCCCCATGGCCAGCATGAGCTCTGATGGGTGAGCACCCATGCTTCACCAGTGGTTAGATATTTTGAAATCACCCTACGTCTTCCTCAAAGCATGCCTCTGAGCTGTTGATCTGTTTTTCAGTAACATCTGGACACATCCCCACCAGACATCTCACAGGGTTCCAAGCTGAAGTCGTCATTTCCCCCTGGAGTAAGTGGAACCACTGCTCCCCTCACTGCTTGAGCCAGAAGCTGAGGAGTCGCCCCATCTCCCACACAGCCCCCCATCCCACTTCTCCCAGCCTTCTCTCCGTCACCAGATGGTGCCTGGATCCCAACAGCAGCCCCTCACCGTGCCCCCTGCCTGTTAACAGAACAGAAACGTGGTTCATGCACTCAATATTCACTCGACAATGTTCAGAGAGCATCTCTTTGCTGGACACGAAGGAGACGGCTAAGAACAAGACTGATGTGGTTTCTGCCTTCATGACTCTCCTGGTCCAGCGGAGAGGAGACCAGCAGTAAATACAGAAAGAAACAGACACCGCTGCGCAAATTGCAGTATGTCTTGAGGGGTAAGAGCAGCCCCTAATCGGCCTCCCTCTCTGTAGCCTGGCTCCCATCAGGGAATTCTCCACGGGTCACCAGCGTGATCTTTCTCAAAAGCGAATCTGCCTGTGTCCCTTTGCTAAATTCTTCTGGATCTGTCCTTTGGCCTCAGGAGAAAATCCCCAGCTCCACCGTGTGGCTGAGAAGGAGCTTTCTGACTGCTGTCTCTGCCATCCAGCCTCACCTTCCGAGGGCGCTGCTCACAGCTGCACTGGCCAACTGACCCTTTCCTCATGCACCCCTTGCTCGGTCACCTCAGTGCCTTTGCACATTCTTTCCTCCTAATGAGAGTTCTCTGCCTCTCCAAACCTGAACCACAGGCTGAATTTGGAAGCTCTTCCTATAAGCTCCCACACTCCAGGCTTCTCGCTATGAAAATGCTTCTCCCTCTGTATTATGACTACTTTCCTGTCCGTCTTCCTCCTGGAGGGGGCACTCCATGGGTGGTAGGGCTGTCTTTTATCTCTGTATCCACAGAGACATCACTGTGCTTGGCCCACAACAGTAACAACAGACATAGCTAACATTTATTGAGCACTTTCTACCTGCCAACCACTCTTCTAAGGGGTTTGCGAGGATTGATTCATTCAGTTGTTCCAACGGTCATTAGTGAAGGTATATTATTATCCCCATTTTACAGATGCAGAAACTGAGGCACAGAGAGGTTGAGTAACTTATTCCAAGTACTTACTAGTCACAGCTAGTAAGTGGCAGAGCCAGATTTAGAACCCAATAGTCTAAGTTAAAAACCTGGGCTCTGAACTACTCTAGAACTGGTTTCTTTTCTTCACTTAAAAACACCTACCACTTTTTGGGTTTACTTTTTATTGAAGTATAAACTTGCATGCTTTAAAGCTTACAAATCTTAAGTACACAGCTGAATGGTTTTTTTTTTTTGTGTGAGGAAGATTAGCGCTGAGCTAACATCTGTTACCAATCCTCTTTTTGCTGAGAAAGATTGGCCCTGGGCTAACATTCGTGCCCATCTTCCTCTATTTTATATGTGAGACGCCACAGCATGGCTTGATAAGCAGTGCGTAGGTCCGTGCCTGGGATCTGAACCTGCAAACCCTGGGCCGCCGAAGCAGAGCAGGCGAACTTAGCCATTACACACTGGGCCAGCCCCACTGAATGAATTTTTAACACGGTACACCGTGTGCTAACCACCAGATCAAGATACACAACATTGCCAGCGTGCCAGAGTCTTCCTACACCCCACAGCCAATAACCCCCAAAGTTAACCGCTATTCTCGCTGCTATCACCATAGACTACTTTTGCCCATTTTTGAATTTCATTTAGATGGAATTATATCATATAAGACATGGTGTTTCTTTAAAAAAAGCCCCAGGTTTTTTTAGGTATAATTCACACAGCATAAAATCACCCCATGAAAATGTACAACTGTTCTTAGTACCTTCACAGAAGGCTCGACACATTCCTATCTTGGTAAATCTTGCCCCTGTTACATGTAAACCATATGTGGCACATACAGGTGTTCAAGAAACGGCAGCTGTTTGAGTACATATGGACTTTTGAACAGGACGATGCATTTTGGGGCCTCCACCTTGCTGGTCGGGGACTCAGAGGGAGAAAGAAGGGTGAGGTGTGGTGGACATGGTCTTCCTCTTGCTCTCGGCTGGGTCCGCAGAGGAGGAGGTGGAGACCACAGAGGCAGAAGTCTGATGGCCCCTCCCCCCTCCTTAGCCTGTGTCTGGTCAGGGGATTGATTCCATAAGTGGCTATTCATTATGAGCCGGGCACTAAACGGCATCCACTCTGGGAGACCAGATGAAAGATGAGGTCTCCTTTCCTTGGGAGATTTCCAGCTGAACAGGGGACACAGATATGTAAACAGCACTGTAATCCTGTGCAGCGTGACACGTGCAGCAGTAAAGGGGTGCATATAGGAGGGACTGACAAGGTCCTGGACCTTTGTTCTTGTGGCCTGCCGGCATTCAGCCCTCCTCTGTTTGTCTACAACTCCCCTACTTTTCTTTAGAGAATCACCCCTTCCTACTCTCAGTCCATCTGGCTTTGATGAGACTGACTGGGATGAGCACTGACCCAGGTTTGGCCAATGAGAAATCCCATCCTCCCAGTCTGACCTGTTCAAGATGAACACATGTCACCATCTAGTCCATTGACTTCTGCTGGAACTTTCTAGAAATGGGTGCCATAAGTTCACTGAGACTGCCAAACTGGCAGGATATAAGCCCAAAGCTGCTAGGGGCCACCACATGTGGCGAGACTACTGAGAATGAAGCCAGCATAGAGGAAAGCAGAGCCAAGAGATGGCGTGAGGCAAGTTCCTGATGACATAATATGAGCACCTGGATCCAGCTGTGTCTGAAGCTGTAGAGGCCATGTTCTTCACCATACAGCATTTTACACCACCATACCACCTTTCATATTACATAAGGTGACATGAAGCCATGTAAGGAGTAGGCATAGCAGCACTGCTTATGACTAAAAATACTGGAAACACCTACAAAGTCTGGCAGCCTGATCAATAACTACATTGTCACTTGTTCATACCATAGACCTCAAAACAATAACAAAAATGAATAAATCAGAATGCTGTGCATCCGTGAAGATGAGTTTCTCAACTAAAATGCTGAGTGAAAAAAACAAGTGGCAGAAGAAATACACAGCATGGAAACTTGTATACAAAATTCAGAAACCATGCAAAATAATGGCATGTATTGTAGTAAAAGCATCAAGAAATGGCTAGGAGACTGAATATCCAAATTCAGGTTGTTTAATTTCTTAGGCTGGGGCGGGTAACATGGGCGTTCATTATGTTATTCTTAATACCTTTTTTTTCCTCCTCTCAACATTTTATTATGAAAATTCAAACAAAAGTTGAAAGAACTGTCCAGAGAACACTCATATATCTACTACTTAGATATTATGATGACCATTTTGCTATACTTGCTTTTTTTTTTTTTTTTTTTTTGTGAGGCGATCAGCCCTGTGCTAACATCCAACAAGCCTCTTTTTTTGCTGAGGAAGATTGGCCCTGGGCTAACATCCATGCCCATCTTCCTCTACTTTATATGGGACACCGCCACAGCATGGCTTGCCAAGCAGTGCGTCGGTGCACGCCCGGGATCTGAACCGGCGAACCCCGGGCCACCACAGCAGAGCGTGGGCACTCAACCACCTGCGTGCGCCACCAGGCCGGCCCCTTGCTATACTTGCTTATCACATGTACATCCATCTCCCAATATTCTTGATCCTTTTTTGTTTGTCAGAAATATTTTTTAATTAAAAATTTTTAAAAAGGGAGAAGAGGGGCTGGCCCCCTGGCCAAATGGTTAAAGTTCTGCACACTCTGCTTCAGCAGCCCAGGTTCATGGGTTCGGATCCCAGGTGCAGACCTACTCCACTCATCAGCCATACTGTGGAGGCATCCCACATGCAAAATAGGGGAAGATTGGCATGGATGTTAGCTCAGGGCCAATCTTCCTCAAGAAATAAAAAAAGAGGAAGATTACCAACGGATGTTAGCTCAGGATGAATCTTCCTCACCAAAAAAAAAGGAGGGGGGAGAAACACATAGGGAAATGCTCACACTTATTGTCTAAAATAGCGTAGATCAGAAAACAAATGATGACCTCTATATATTTCATGAAGTGCTATTTTTAAACATGATTAATTACTTTTCATAATAATGATAGCTGAGTAGCCATGTGGGGGGCCATAGATAGCTAAGGCTGGAATGGAGGTTCCAATCTAACTCCCTTATTTTACAGATGGGGAGACTGAGTCTCAGAGAGTGGGAGTTGCTCCCCCGAGCTCACTAACTGTTGAGGAGACAGGCCTAGTTCCTTCTCTTCTCTCCCACTCTTTGTTTTGGCTCCACCCCAGGCCTAAGCAAAGATCTGAAATGTGCAGAAGCAAGCAAAGGATCAGGGCAGCTGAGTTCCTGCAGGCGGCCAACTGATTTCTGGGTGAGAAAGGGAGTGGCACCGTGGCCAGGCCCAGCAAGTTGGTCACGAACACCCAGGTGCAATACCTGTGGGGCAATGGGCTGTGGGGAAACCACGGCCTGTCTGTGCTGTTGAAATGCCTGTTAGCAATCGGGTGTAGCTGCCCGCTGTGAGATGCTTACTGTCCCACAGAGCAGCTCGTAGAAACTCATAGGTCTTTCCTTCTCATTTGCTGGCGTGGTCCTGGTTTGCTTCTTGGGAGAGCCCCCAACTGGCGTTGTAAGGACAGCAGGCAGGTGGAAAAGGACCTGGGATGAGGAAGGTGGTCCTGGTTCTGGTCTGCTTGCCTGCGTTGCCTTGGATAATTTATCTTCTCTCTCTGGACTTCTGTCTGTCCTCTTTTCTGTAAAGCGATCTCCAAGTTCTCTTCCAGCTCCAACTTTCCTTGACATTATCGTCGATAGGATTCTTTGGGGGCTTCCTGTGAGCAGCAGGAGGCCAGAGGGAAAAGGACTAGAGGGTGGGTAAATCCCTGGGCCGGGGCAGAGATGTCTTCTGTCTTAACAAAGGCTGTGTTCCTAGCTGCCATCAGTGTCTGGCATAAACCGGGTGCTCAAGTATTTTCTTTCTTTCTTTTGGTGAGGAAGATTGGCCCTGAGCTAATGTCTGTGCCAATCCTCCTCTATTTTTTGTAGGTGGGACACCACCACAGCATGGCTTGATGAGCAGTGTGTAGGCCCGAACCTTTGAACCCTGGGCCTCCAGAGCAGAGTGTGCAAACTTAACCACTATCCCACCGGGCCAGCCCCTCAAGTCTTCTTTCTCATTGGGATGGGCCCAGTGATTTGTTAGATTTGTCACTGGGGATAGTTGCCGGGCTGGGCTGACATCTTGTATAACCTCATCTGAAGTCTGTTCACCTTCGGAAGATGGGTGGATGCACCAGTAACAAATCTGCAGAAGCTCAACCTTGAACTTGCAGCTGGGGAGTTGCCCCAAATCAGTAAAACTGAACGCCTGTAGGAACCCAGAGATGCCACTTGAAGTGGGAATTTAGCGCCATCTAGTGTCTGAGTCAGGGATCACAGAAATGATTTCTTCATTTTTAGCTACTGTGTTTCAGAAAGGAGGGATAAATCCAGTTGCACAGTCAAAATATACCAGGAAAATCCACCATATAAAAGATCTGTAAGTGGATTTTTATATGACATGACCACTTTTGTAATATTTGTACTCTCCCCCTAATTAGCCCCTTCTGAAAACTTAGATAATGATAAAGAGTTTTGTTAATAAGGATCTTCTGTTGGTAGAAGCTTAGAGAGTCCTAAGCTTCTTTCCCGTGTCCAGCTAGTTCAGAAGGGCAGGCACTGGTCCTGAGAGCAGCTCAGTCCAATGTTGTGTGCTTAATTGTTAACATAAGTAGTAGCCACCCGTAATTGTGTATCTGTGTTTTTTGTCACACGTCAGATAGAACACATTTATTATTTCACTTAATCCTGGCGATTATCCTAGGGAGTGAGAATGGCTGTCTTTTGTCACGAGAGATCAGAGATTTTGTCATCAGAGATCTTTTGTCTCTGATTTGCTGACCCGTCACTGCAGCTGAGAAAGGTTCATTTATTTGCCCTGGGATCACACAGTGAGTGGTAGGACCAGGATGCAGACTCGCATCTGTCTGTTTCTAACGACTGTTGTCTGTCCACTAACAGTCACACTCCCTTTTCCACAGCGATACAGTCGGTATCCCAAAATGTCCAAGGATACAGCTCTATATACTGGTACCGTGTTTATGATACTGGTGGTTAAGAAATTGCGTTCTGGAGCCAGAGTATCTGAGATCAAATCCCAGCCACACTACTTTCTATCTGTCTGACATATGGAAAGCTACTAAAGGGCTCCCTGCCTCAGTTTCCCCATTATAAATGGGGATGATGCTAATGATAACACCTACTTCATAGGGTTGTGTGAGGCTTAAAACAGTTACTACATCTAACTATCACATAGTAAGGTGCTCAATAAGTATGACGTAAAAGTTGACTCTAAGGCAGGAATTGAAACATCAGGCCCGTGCAGTGAACCTGCCTATAGGTCACCAGCAAAATGCGGGGTGAGAATTTTGAGTCTGAGCAGCTGGAGGCGAGTCTGTGTCCTCCAATTCTCACAGTTCCACCATTCACTCATTTCTGCTTCTCCATCCATTTAGGACTCTCGTCTGGCTCCTGAAGACATCTGGGATTTTGATCTTTGCGGCGTATGAGATGCGTAAATGGAAACTCACCCTGAGAAATGGACACTGGGCTCTTTGTAAATCTATTTTAAGGCCTGCGACTTCACGGCTTTGTATATCAGAGCTGCAGGTTCTTTCCTCACGCAATGGGGTTTCTCCTGCAGAGAACAGAGGCTCTCCTAGACGAGGACTCAGGCCCAGGGCAGCCCCTCTCCTCAGCCCCGCTGCATCTCCGCGTTCGTTCTTATCTCCTTCCGCAGATGTCTACCTTCCTCCCATAGTTCACAGAGAGGAACCGGGCCCCCTGAGCTAAGGAGGGGTGCAAGAGAGAGTGGGTGAGATCTGCAAAGAGCGACACAGCATGGAGCCTCAACCCCCAGAGCCACTCTGCAGACAAAGTGCGCTGAGGAGATGTCAGAGCCTCAAGACAGTCCTGAAAACTGTGTGTGTGTCCCAGAGAGGCCATTTCCCTCCACTGCCAGAAGAGGGCAGTGTAGTGCAGAGGACAGGGAAGGGACTAGCCCCGGGAGCTGTGGGTTCTAGTCCAGACTGCTTGGAAGCAGCTGTGATCTGCAAAATAAAGGCCCCTGATGGCCCCTTCTAGCTCTGAGGTTCTGCGATCCTGTCAGGAGAGAATTGGAATGAATCAGCCAAGAATTCCAAATGGGCTTACGTAAGGAAGAAACCAGAAGCTGGGGAGGGGGGTGGGTGGGTCCGATTGGAAGTTTCTTTTGTGGGGGTTCAGATCCCTCTAAGTGAATCCAGCAGGGGGGAAAAGCCTTAAAACATCTCTCTTAGGGTCACGTGCTCGGGATGGGCGGCATGTCAAACCACCACGAGTAGTTCGGGATCCAGCATTATAGTCTGTTCCTGCCCTTGTTGGGGCGAATGCTTAATCCCAAAGAAACAATTAACACCACACGCTGGTGGTTTGCCCATCTCTGCATTTTGTAATAGCAGAGCCTATTTTTTCTTGATGCAAATTCCTTCCAGAAATGGCTGTGGTGGCCTCGAGGTGCCCCTTGGCGGAGATAAAAAGTGAAATCAGCAGGCAAAACCCTTTCTGGCTCAGCCCGGTTCCACTGAACACGCCTTATGCTTTAGAAATCCCGTAGGAGTCCTGGGGTCACCCGTTGACTTTGGGCTGGGTCCGTTTCCCCTGGAGGCATCTGAGTGGGTGCCCTGGAAGTCAGGGACAGTGAGATTGTGTCTAAGAGAGCACTAAGGGTCTAGCTTGTCATTAGGAGATGAATGGGTGTTTTTGGTGGCTTGGGGTATATGCATCTCCACTGGCCTCTAATTCTGCCAGACTCACCCAAAAGCCAGCCTCCAAAGTATAAACTCTGTGCAGGTGAGCCTTGTTCAGGAGCCTCCTACCACGCTTCCCATTTTCCGGCCTGTTCCTGCATCCATTGGCTGTGGACCTCTTACCTCACTTCCTGTTATTCCCCTTGGACTTCTTGGAGCTAGTGGGGGCAGGATAGCCTAGTGGCTAGGAACACAGGCTCTGGAGCTCTGCTCTCTGGGTGTGTGACTTGGGGCAACTTACTTAACTTCTTATTGCCTCAGTTCCTTACCTGTAAAATGGGGCTGATTATCATGGTACCTACTTCATAGAGTATTTGTGAGGATTAAAGTGCTTAGCATGTTGTTAGTAGGTACTTGATAAAAATTTGTTGAATATACACATACATGTCTATATTACAGACACTAACATATGTAGAGAAAAAAAGTCCGCAAAGAAAGAACATTAAAAAATCACTATCTTGGGGCCACCTGGTGGTGTAGTGGTTAAGTTTGCTTGCTCCACTTTGGTGGCCCGGGGTTTGCGGGTTTGGATCTTGGGTGTGGACCTACACACTGCTCATCGAGCCATGCTGTGGCGGCGTCCCACATACAGAAATAGAGGAAGGTTGGCAACAGACGTTAGCCCAGGGCCTCTTTTTGAGGAAGATTGGCCCTGGGCTAATGTCTGTTGCCAACCTTCCTCACCAAAAAAAAAATCACTCTCTCTATTTCTTTGTCTGGCTAAGGTGGGGCACAGGGACTGGATTTACTCAAATCCCACCTGTCTGACAACTAAATAATAAACACATAATCAGTGGTTATTAAATGTTTGCTGATATTATTATTTTCATGCTTTAGCTCATTTATTCCTCACAGCAAGCGTGCTAAGTATATTATATTATTAGTCTCATTTTATAGCCAAGGAAATTGAAGCTCAGAGAGGTTACATGACTTGACCAAGGTCACTTAGCTAGTCAGGGGCGGAATCAAGATCTGAACATTCTAGAGGCTGTGTTCTGGACCACTGTGCCGTCATGCCCAAGCATGTAGCTAAGTGTTCAGTAATGTTGGTTGAATGAGTGACCCCAACCACCCGGGATGAGACATTCTCCATCCTCCCCCTCCTCTCCTGTATCTCCAGCTTCTTCTCTCCTGATTCTATCCAGTCAAGTCTTAAACCTGTTCATCTCTCTCCTATTCAGGAAGAAGAAAAAAAAGAAAAGAAAACCTCCAGTGCCTATCCGCCCTCTTGCTTCTGCCCCACAGGCAAACTTCTTGAAGGAGTCACCTATGCTTGTCTCCTTTTCCTCCCTCTTCAGTTTCTTCCATCTGAATTCCCCTCTGTGCTGTCAGTGTGGTTCCTGCTAAAGCCACCAGTAGTTTCCAAGATTCAAGATCTTCCCGTCCTCATCCCCTTGACCTCACAGCTGTGTTCATTATAGGTGCCTGCTTCCTCCCTTGGCGTCACATGACTTCATGCGTCTAGTTTTCTTTTCATTTCCTTGGCCACTCCGTCTTGGGATCTGCAGGCTGGGCTTCACTTCTTGACCAGACCGAAGGGCTTGGTCACAGGCAGTCCTCTCTCCTTGCTCTATCCTCTCTTCCTGAGTGATGCCATCTGTTCCTGGGCTCAGCATGCCACCTCCATAGGCTGAGACACCAAGGTTTTACCTCCAGCCCAGACCTCTCTCCTGAGTTCTGGACCAGCTCTGGTTAAATGCATACTTGGCATTTCTACCTGGATGTCTAAAGACCTCACAGTGAATTCTCTGTCATTGCAACACCCTTTCTATTTGGGATAAGAGGCACAGATATTCTCTCTCCTAATACTCAGCCAGTCACAAACTCTCAGCCTGGATCTTTGAGTCTTTGAGGTGCAGAGGTAATCAGAGGTTATTTACAGCGATACTGAAGAAATTGAGAGTCCAGAGTTGAGCTGGCGAGTGTCCAGGGGCTGGCGCTGCCCCGGCCGTGTCCACGACAGACTGTTTTCACATGAACTTCACTTTCCTCTTGTCTGAATATTTTCAGTGACTGATTTCTAGCCTTTCTGATGAACCAGTGAGCCACCAGATATCCTTCCCAGCCAGAATTGTTTTCTGCTGATTGCAGCCAAGACCCATGAAAGGTACAAGCTTATTAAATTCATCGTGCCCCAAATGAGCTCATTATCCACTGTTCTGAAACCTTCTCCTACTCCTGTGAACTGTATCAGAGTAAATGGCTTCTCCATCTATCCAGTTTCTCAAATTAGAAACATGAGTCCTTATACCTCCATTACTATGCACATCCAGTCACCAAATCCTGTTGATGCATCTTTCTAAATATTTCCCTAGAATGGTTACTATCAAAAAGACAAGAAAGAACAAGTGTTGGAGAGGCTGTGGAGAAAAGGGAACCCTTGTGCACTATTGGTGGGAATGTAAATTGATGCAACCACTATGGAAAGCAGTATGGAGTTTCCTCAAAAAATTAAAAATAGAACTACCATATGATCCAGCAATCCACTTCTGGGTACTTATCCGAAGAAAATAAAAATACTAATTTGAAAAGATACATGTGCCGCATGTTCATTGCAGCATTATTCACAATAGCCAAGATACAAAACAACTTAAGTGTCCATCAATGGAATGGAATATTATTCAGCCATAAAATGAATGAAATCTTGCCATTTGCAACAACATGGATGGACCTCAAGAGCATTATGCTAAGTGAAATAAGCCAGACAGAGGAAGACAAATACCGTATGATCTCACTTATATGTGGCATCTGGAAAAAGACAAAACAAAAAAAGCAAACCCAAAACCAAGCTCACAGATACAGAGAACAAATTGGTGGTTGCAAGAAGCAGGGTGTAAGGGGTGGTGGGAGAAATGGGTGAACTGTTTGTTTTTTTTTAGTTTAAATAAATTGAATAAAAATTAAGAAAAAAAATGTCCTGAGGACTTTTGCTGCTCTCTGCTATTATGACTCTGGTCCAAACCACTGTCCTCTCTTGCCCAGACTCTTTTAATTGCCTCCTGACTGGTGTCCTTGCTTCCCCTAGTCTATTCTTCACACAGAAGCCAGAGTGATGTTTCAACAAGACAAATCTAATTATATCACTACTTTGCCTAATGGTCCCTTGTGTTGCTCTGAGGAGGAAGTCCAAAATCATATTGGAGTCCTTAAATTCACACTAGAAGCACATTAACCTTTCAGTTCCCTGCGAATGCAAGAGTCTGTACCATCTCAGCAACTTGGCACAATCTGGTCCCTCTGCCTAGAATACTCTTCCCACTACCTACCTCCACCAGGCCAGCAGTTGGTCGTCTTTTTGACCTCAGCTCAAATGCTATATCCTTGTGGAAGTCTTCCTTGATTCTCTAGGCTAAGTCAGATCCTTCTAGTATATGGTCTTCTGGCATTCTGGATTTCTCTGTCTCAGCTCTTATCATAATTGTAGTTAATTATTACTCTATTTCCTTGATTTTCTGATATATATATGTTTCTAAACCCTTTACTGTCTCTGAAATCATGATGCATCTTACAATTGAATGTGTCTCAGAAGTATCATTGGTAGTGTTTTTCTTTTTTAGTAGTATGTAAAATAATGGCACGACTTAAAAGCAATGCCGTCCTATATCTGATGAACTGTGGTAATTATATAGTTATTTATTTGCCCAATACATCTCTTAGACTGTAAGCCATGTCTGTCTTGATGAGCACTGTATTCCCAGCACTACTATAGTACCCGGCACGTTGTAGGCACCGGATAGAGACTAGTTGAGTATATACGTATATGTATATATTACAGAGACTAATGTATGCAAAGAAAAAAATCCCAGAAAAAAATTAACAAAAAACACATTATCTTGACTTCTGCTTCTGGCCAAGGTGGAGTGATGGTACTGGATTTACCCACTCATGTAAAATAACTAAAAAACTGAGCCGAGTATATGAAACAATGATGTCAAGACACTGGACATCAGGCAACAAAGGACAGCGACCCCTGAGAGAAGGGAAACAAATGAAATGAGCCCTATAGCTACCCTAAATTATTGCCTGGGGAGAGTTTCCAGGCTATGGTGCAGGAAGGGGGAATCCAGGTGGATCATGACGGTCTCCCTGACTTGAAGAGACAGATGTCTCCTCCTGGAGAGACCAAAATAACTAGCATTTACAGGACAGAAAACTGGGGAGGAGAGAGAACTTTGAAGTTCTGAAGACAATCTTCCTCAAGTCTTTGATTGAATACCCATCAGCACTTGTGTTTGAGGAAACTACAAAGTTGGAGAAAGAACTACTCGAAAGGATGAGAGCTCACTCAGGGCTGGAAATAGCTTCTGTTCCTACCAAAGTGAAAACCTCATAATTAACAGGGCATCAGGTAGAGTACTCAGTAGAGTTTTGCCTTAGTAGTGGGGAAAATTAGCCCTAGATTAAGCATTAAACTCTGCTCTGGTCCCACTCAACAAAATTGAAAAGCAAGACTTGAAAATGTCATACTGTTTCTGGGTAACTTAACTATGTCCCAGAACAAAGTTCAAGAGTATTTATAAGAATACAAAAATATTCAGCACCCAAAAAGATAAAATTCACAATGTCTGGCATTTAATAAAACATTATGAGTTATGTAAAAAAGCAGGAAAATACAACCATAATGAGAAGAAAAATCAATCAATTGAAACTGACCTAAAAATGACACAGACGTTAGAAGTTGTAGACAAGGACATTAAAATAATTACTAATTATTTAATAGTTTACTAATTATTCATTTAATAATTATATTCTATACATTTTAGAAGTTAGAGGAAAGATTGAACATATTAAGTAGAAATAAGGAAGATATAAAAAAAGACTCAAAATGAACTTCTAGAGATGAAAAAATTGAACTTCTAGAGATGAAAATGACAATGTCCAAGATGGGACTAATAGCAGATTAAACATCTGAGAAGAAAAGATTAATGAACTTGAAGACATAGCAATAGAAATTATCGAAAATAAAACAGAAAAAAGACTGAAAAAAATGAACACGGAGCATCAGTGAGCTGTGGTAAAACTACAAGTGACCTAATATACATGTAATTGGAATTTCTGAAGGAGTGGGGAACAGAAAAATATTTAAAGAAATAACGATTGACAATTTTCAAATTTGATGAAAACTATAAACCCACAGATCCATGATGCTTGATGAACCCCAAGAAACATGAAGAAGTCTACACTAAGACACATCACAATCAAATTGCTTAAGACCAGTGACAAATAGAGAAGCTTAAAAGCAAACAGAGGGGAAAAAAACACATTACGTACCAAAGAACAAAGATAAGGAAGACAGCAGATGTCTTGTTGGAAACAATGCAAGCTAGAAGACAGTGGAGCAACATATTTAAATTATTGAAAGAAAAAAAAACTGTAAACTCAGTGAAATACCTTTCAAAAATGAAGACAATATAAAGTTGAAAGAATTTATCATTAGCCAACTTGCACTATAAGAAATATTAAGGGAAATCTGTTAGGCAGAAGGAAAATGCTAGCAGGTGGAAATTTGGATCTACACAAAGGAATGAAATGTTAGTTACATGGGTAAATATTCTTATTATTTAAATCTTTATAAAATATAATTGTTTAAAAAATAATAACAATATATTGTGGGATCTATAACATATGTAGAAGCAAAATATATGGCAGAAATAGCACAAGGGAAGAGGGCGAAATAAAATTATGTTGTTGCATGTCCCTTGTGTTATATGTGAGGTGGCATCATATCACATGGAGGAAGACTGTGATAAGTTCAAGATGTATATTATAAACTCTAAAGCATCCACTAAAGTCACAATATAAAGAGTTATATTATAGCTAATAAACCAACAGAGGAGATAAAATGTGAAGGAATTCCAAAAGGTTAGAAGAACACTTTTTTGGAGTGATGAATATGATCATTATATTACTATGGTGATGGTTTCATGGGTGTATACATATGTCAAAACTTACTAAATTGTTCCCTTTAAGCATATGCCCTTTACTGTATGTCAGTTATACTCAATAAAGCTGAGCATGGTAGGACTATGAATCACTTTTATTTTCTTCATCATCATTTTCTATATTTTCCAGAGTGAAAATGGGAAAGATAAAACCAGTAAATCTGTTTTTGTAAAGGCTTTATATGTAGCCTTTCCTTTTATCATTCCTTTCTTCTCCCTATGGAAAAGCACAAAATTCTCCTGTTTTCCATACTTTCTCCTTTACCTTCTCCTTTACCACCTAGCCAAGGATCACCAGCTTCATGACGTTACAATGTTCCTTTCATGCACCTCTTCCTGGCTACCCATCCTCTACAATTTAGCTGAGGTCCTGAATCCTCCGGCAGGCGTGTAATACCTTCATTTAACCCAGCAGCTTTCTAGATGGGGTCTGGTTAGCCGACTCCAGTGGGTGCATTTTGGTGGGACTCAGTCCTCCAGGGCAGCATTTTCCCTGAGCCCCACCCACTGCAAGCCTGCAGAGGGAAAGAACAGGCAGGAGGCTAGGAGCAGCTTCCCTGCCCCCAATGCAGCATCTGCCAACTGAGCCCGGGACCTTGACAGTGGAGGGTGGGCTAGGAGGAGGGAGACCAGCTACCCTCCTCTCACTGTGCCCAAGTGTCCCAGAAAAGAGAAGACCTTGGGCTGAAAGTGAGCTGCACAGACCACTGAATCTCTTAGAGTATGTCCGAGTTTTGGGGTGAACTTTTCTCACAGCCATAAATTCTGAAAAATAATATGTTCCATCCCAACATTAATGGGTTCTCTCTCCTGTTCTTCCCTCCTCTCTCCCTCCCTCCCTCCATCCCTCCTTTCCTTCCTTCCTTCAACTGTCTCTCTTCCCCTTTCCTCTTTTTTCCTTCTCCACCCACTTCCACCAACCCAACCTCCCTTCTCCTCACACAAGACTCGCCTCTTCTTTATTATCACTATTTCTTGGTCTGTGTTTTCAAAGGACATGGTCTTAAAAAGTGCCCAGCTGATGGAGGGCTCCTTTGCGAGACTGTTTGCAGCAGGTGTGTCGCCTTCAGCCCTGGGCTCCCCCAGCCCCGACCTCTGGCTCTCATTTCCGCCCTGCCCACCTGCCACGGCCCACTCCTTTTCTCTCTCCGTCCAGCTTCAGCGTTTGCTGAGCACAAGAGAGGGCTGCCTTTAGCAGGTGTGCCCCTGGCGACCCCTCTGGCTGCCAAAAACCACACTCCTGGTGCCGGGGCGAGAGCTCTCCCCATGGCAGAATGTTTATGGAACTTTTCCTCAGAAAAATCTGGAGTCTAGCAGTTTTAAACCATGGGGAGGGATCCCGAAAAACAACTTTTTTTTGCGCTTTCTCCAAAGCAAAGGCAAATTACATTGTTTATGGAGAAAAAGAGAAAAACACATGAAACCAACAATAACACAGGGTAATTACAGAGGATGGGGTGAGACACTGTCAGCGATCTGAGAGGAGGCTGTTGTTTTTTTCCTTAGCACTTTTCATGTTGGATGCAAAATAGCCATGGCTATGCTAAATTCCTGTGGATGGTTCCTTTTTGCCAGGGTGGATCTGGTTGGGACAAAATCTTTTGGTTCTGAGTAAGGGTGGAAAGCATAATAAGTGTTTGTTGGAAAGATCATAAATTCCTTGACCTTCTCCAGGCTCTGGGTGTCCTGGGGAGCTGCAATTCTGAAGCTCCCAGTTCAGTTTCTGTGACACCTGGCTCTGGTCTAATGAAGGTTCAGTGACTCTTGGCCCCTAGGTCATAAACCTCTGTGTTTATACTTCTCCCTTCTGCCAGAGCTTGAATTACCTGCTGACCTGCCGAGTCACTCACCTTAAATGTTAGCAGCACCCAAGAGGTGGGGTCCTCAAAGCAAGCGGCCAGAACGGCTTTTGAAGAACTTGCACACAGGGGCCTTGTGTCGGTTTCCTATGGCTGCTATAACAAATGACCACAGACTGAGTGCCTTAAAACAACACAGATTTATTCTCTCACAGTTCTGGAAGTCAGAGTCTAAAACTGGCATCATGGGCTAAAATCAAGGTATTGGCAGAGCTGTGTTCCTTCTGGAGGCCAATCTGTTTCCTTGCCTTTTCCAGCTTCTAGAGGCCACCCGCATTCCTTGGCTCATGGCCCGCTCCCTCCATCTTCAATGCCGGCGGTGTAGCATCTTCCAATCTAGATAGCATCACTCTGACACTCTACTTTCATCTTTGCAGCTCCCTCTCTAACTCTTTTAAAGACCCCTGTAATTACATTGGACTCACCCAGATAATCTAGAATAATCTCCCCATCTCAAGGTCTTTAACTTAATCACATTTGCAAAGTCCTCCATGTAAGGCAACATGAGGATGTGGACATCTTTGGGGGACCATTATTTTGTCTACCACAGGCCTCTTTGAAAGGTAGTTGCCTTAACGTCATGTGGTGAGACCAGAGGACAGAGGCAACTTGCTTTGAGTTGGAGAGCCAGTCATTGACTGAAACAGGATTCGAACCCTAGTTTAGGACCCCCTCTTTCTACAGTGCTAGGATTTGAGGGTGAACTTTTGAGGGTGGCTGGGGACCCTTACAATGCAAGTCTTAGCCTTCTCAGAGAGGAAGCAATGAGGAGGCCCAAGCTCAGATGGTGTTGGAAGGATTGGTTAAAAAATTATAGAGATTATATGTCGAGCTTCTCTTTGTGCAAAGACTATGGTAGGTGATTAAAGGCCTGACTTCACAAGATCCTTCCCCAAACACTAGGCAGTAGGGACAATTATTAGCTCCATTCTACAACTAAAAAGACCAAGGCTAAGATAGATTAAATAATTTGCTCAAGAAAGCAATGAAGCCAGAATGCAACATCAGGTCTGTCTGACTTCAGAACTCAGGTTCTTAATGACTTTGGTACAAAGAGAAGAGACTTAAAATACTTTTCTGGGGGGATAAAATTTTGCTATTCCTCCCAATTTACCTGCAAGGCTGAGTTAATTCAATATCACTCAGAGGACAGAACAGAAATTTATGGAAAAATTCTAGGCACGGAGAGGCTGAATAAGTTGTCTAATGTCATACAGCCAGGCAGAGGCAAGGCCAGGAATAGATGCCTGAAGCAATCCAGCTGTTGGCACCTCTGTGTCAAGGGTTATTTATGATATGAAAGGGACGCTAGGAGAAGCGGCCCCTCCATCCCTCAGCCTTCTCCAGAAGGTAGAGAAGGACGCACAGAGAGGTGTCTCCTGAACTGAAGATGTTAGGAGAAAGTCCAGCACCATAGCCATGGCCAGCAAAGCCCTCCATGATGACCTGGCCCTGCCTTCCAAGCACGTCTCCTACCTCTCTCCCCTGGCTTGCTATGCCCCACCATACTGGCCTTTTTTCAGTTATGCCAGTACTCCAAACTCCTTCCTACCTCAGGGCCTTTGCACTTGTTCCCCCTCTGCCTAGAACATATTGCCCCAGTTCTTACATGGCTGATAACCCCTTGACATTCACCCAGTCGCCTCCTCAGGAGGCCCTCCCTGACCACCCAATCAAAATTGTCACCATACTTCCCACCTGTAATCATCACTTTGTGTCACGTAACACTGTTATTTTTTGCTTCACTGCATTTACTATTTGATTTTCTTATTAATTTACTTTTTTATTATGGGTCTCTACCCCAGTCCCCCCAGTAAGCTTTGTTGAGTGCCAAGGGCCCAGTCTAATTATTTATAGCCGTGTCCCCTAATGCCTGGTGCATGGTATGCCCTGAATAAATATTTGTTGAATGAATGAAGAAGAGTTGACTAAGTGAACAAAGATGGAGGGGAGACATACTAGGACACTAAGCAGACGAAACAGCGTTTGCAAAAGCATAGGGCTTTGAGAGAACAAGCGGCAGTGGTGGGTTGTCAGCCATCTGATGTGGCTGGAGTTGCAACGTTGAGATGGAGAGTGGAGGGGATGAGTTGTCCAGATGGGCAGGGCCAGCTCGCACAGGGTCTTGTCTGCCAGCGCAAAGAGCTTGGAGTTTATCCTGCAGAGATGGAAAACCACTGAAGGATTTTGGGCAGGGACGTGTCGTTGTTAGATTCTCATGTTTTATAGACCACTTGGGTTGAGTATGAAGAATGGATTCCATCAGGGTAAGGCTGGAGGCAGGGATAACAGGTAGGAGGGGGTTGCATAGTCCAGATGTGGAGGTAAGAGCCCAAATAATTTGTTTAGTCTGGGGATGTTGCTAGTGGTTTTTGGGCGGTTCCTGTAATTTATGCTTTTGTACACGTAGATGTTGTTTCTCCAGACACGCTGGCCTCCTTCCTCTTTGTAGCAGATGCTGTTAGTGCCCTGCCCATAGCCCTGTCCCATCCATCCCACTTCATGCCTGAGGCACCCAGCAGAGATGGGCACCTACACCTGCGCAGCAGCCTCAGCCAATTGCCAATGTTGGCAGATAAACACCTCAGCCTCCTCACACCCCAAGGGAACAGCTCTGAGGCATACTCTGAACCATCTCTCAGATGTCCCCAGTGGAACTGAGCCTCAGGGGTAACCTGCTTGTGGAAGAACCTTCCCTATAATGGCTTCCTCCCTCCCCTGTCTCACTTCCTCACTCCTTCCTCAGTGTTTCTGCTATCAACTACCAAATAAATCCCTTACATTCAAACTCTTGTCTCAGGGTCTGCTTCTAGGGGATTCCACCCTAAACCACTATTCCTCACACCTCATACACAACTTCTGTTTTAGGGTCTTTGAATTTGCTGTCCCTGGCTTCCTCTTCCTCCAGGTTTCTAGAAGCCTCCCTGTTTTATCTCCTCTGACTTTTTCTGAGATGTCACCTTCATGATAAATCAGGATGGGTTAGTTACGGTGAGATAACAAACAAGCCCCTAATCTCAGTGGCTTAACAACGAAGATTTATTTCTCCTCATGTCCACATGCCCACTGTGCTCTGCTCATCAGAGTCCCTTGGGACCCAGGCTGATGGAAGCTCTATGGCAACACGGATTTCACGGTCACCACAGCATGGTAGGGGCCCTGGAGAAGCAATACTAACTTCTGCTCATATATCAGAGGCCAGAGCAAATGCATGGCTGCACCTAACAGGGAGCAGAGAAGTGCAATCCTACCTCACGTCCAGGAGGCAGAGAGCTGGGAATATTTGATCAACATCCCCAGCGACTCCCACAGCTCAGGGGAGTTGCCTCTGACAACTGGAACCCCATAGAAGCTGGTCCTGTTCTGTGTCTTAATCTGGGTGCTGGCTACAGGAGTATGTTCACTCTGGGAAAATTTGTTGAGCTTACAATTTGCTCACTTTTCCTTATGTGTATGATACTTCAATATAACGTTCAAAAATTGCCCTCCTGTACTTGTTATGCCTTTTCTATTTTTTCTCCATAGCATTTATCACCATCTGACTGACTATAGATTCTACTACTTGATTTTGTTTGTCTCTCTTATTGGAATGTAAGCTGCATAAAGAGAGAGGGCATTTTCAATTTTTTTTTTCATCCAGTCTTGCACTGCTGTTTGACCAGGTTCTGGCATATAGTAGGCACTCAATGTATAGGTATTAAATAAATGAATATTTGGAACCAGGTGTGATATTCAAAATATTTTATAGCCAGAAGGCACAGGCATGATTCAATTAGGATAGACACTTACTGTAAACAACTGGTACAGCCTCGTTAGGCATACTGGCTGAATATCAGTCCTGCTTGGGACACTAAAGGCAGTATTTGAAAATCCTATACTCTCCCTCTAGCAGTGTATTAGGCACCTGGGAACAGGCATTGCCAGGGCTAATTTATCTGTAATTAGCAGAAGGAAGGGGAACTCACACCTACTGAGCATTTAATCTTGTGCTAGGTCCTAGACTGGGCCTTTTATAGCTATTATCTAACTTAACTTCATAGCCTGTGTTGTTTTATTTTAAAATAAGCCCAAATTGCATACCCCAACATTCTTTTCCCTCTGGGTCTCTCATTTCCTCTCCCTGCCCCCACTTTAGCAGTGTACCTGGCAGGTGAACAGCTGCTCCTGGGACCTTGGAGGGTGATTAAAACCAGGTTAGGAAAAGTGGGCTGCCACGTGGGTCTGGCTGAGACCAGCACCTCCAGCAAAACCAGCAAAGGCCAACACCAAGCTTGCCAAATGGGCCTCCATTTCTATCTGTATTCACACCTCGTCTTTCCCTGTCACATGTGACACCTGGAAGATTTGACACTGAAGCTGCCTGGCTGGCCCAGGGGTTCACACATCATGGCTTAGAAGCTGTTATTCTTTCAACTGCTTATTATTATTGTTTTATTGCAGTAGTGGCTCGAGAATGCTAAGTCTGCTCTTTATGGATTTTGGCTTGCTTCAAGACCAGGCCTCTGGGTCTGACTTGGAAAAGAACTTGAGCGTGAGCTTCACAGACTACACGCTCAGTTCCACCTTGATTCGCTCACTGGACTCCCAGTACGTCGGGGAGTCAGTCCAAGAACTTGGCAGGGTCTGGGTTCTGGTAGGCTGTTTTAAATGATCGTTGGTGGTGATGGCCCCAGAAAAGAACAGAGACTTCAGAGTTAAGAGTTGTGACAACACTTACCTGGGAGGATGATTTTATTTCTGTATTCCTGCCCCACCATCACAGAGCATCAGAGCTGAAAATGAACTTAGCCAGTTAGTTAATCAATCAAAAAATATTAACGGGCATCTTCTCATGCTCCAGGCACTGGACCCGGAGCTAGGGGTGCAGCAGTGCACAAATAGAGATGATGTGTTTATCCCATCATTCATCCAATGGTTATTTACCGAGGACACTTAGAGGGCCAGACCCTGTGCTGGGTGCTGAGAAAGTAGAGAATGATAAGGCATGATCTCTGCCTTATAACCCAGTGGTTAAGAACACAAGCTGGGGAGTCAGATAGATGTGGGTTCAAATCCCAGATCTGCTCTCTAGTAGCTGGGTGACCTTGGGCATGTTGATCCAACTCTTTGTGTTTTAGTTTCTACGTCTGTAAAACAGGGATAATTGTAGTCCCTATCTTGCAGAGCTGTTGTTATTAAATGACCTAGATGTTAGGTCTTTGGGATAGCATCTAGTAAGTGTTCAGTAAATGTTAGCTATTATTATTAACAATAATTCTATTATTAATCTAGTCAAGGAAACAAATAAGCCAAATCTCACAATGTGATAAAATCTACAAGGAATGTAGAGTTTTGGAAACACAGAGAAGAATAAATTCTTCTGATGGAACATGAAAAAGCTTCATATGAAAGGGATTTTCAGGAGTGGGAATGGGGGTGGGAGGAACTGGAGAATGATAATCAGCAAGAGGGAACAATCTGAGCAAAGACACAGATGTTTGGGAACTCAGGATGTGATTCAGAAGACCAAGAAACCTTGAGAAGGAGCGACAGGAAGTGAGGCTGGACGAACTTCATGGAAATAGTGTGGACTCTGGAGCCAGGCAGGCCTGAGTTCAAAACCCGGTTCTGCCACTTACCACCTCGCTGCTTTCTGTTAAGTTATTGAACCTCTGGGTCCCCGCAAAAGGGTAATAATCTTGCCTGTGTCGTATGGCCCATGTTTTCCAAGCCATTCCAACTTGAGAGAAAAATGATGTCACCAAATTGTCCCACAGAATGTCTCTCTACTCTTTTCCTTTTGTATTTTGTGGAACTACAGACCAGTTCAGAGTTATCCCCAACTATTTCTGCATAGCCCCAGGAAAAATCAAGCCTGTGTTCACAGAGTCCTTTCAGCTGCCCAGAGATGTTCACCACATTCTCCTCTTTCCTCTGGCTCTTGTTGAGTCGTCTGCTTTCTGTTGGAGCTGCTGCCTCAGTGCCACTTTGGACTCTCAGAGTCTCATAGTTATTTCAGCAAAACAGCTCTTTTGACTACTTTCAATGCAGCCCCCTGGTTTCCAGGGCTCAGGCAGGAGTCAGAGACAGTTTCGGAATAGAACCTCATGCTCAGAATCATCCTTCCCCCATGAGACTGGCCCATCATCCTGAGTCCTCCCTTGTGTGGTTTCACTCTCTCTTCCAGTGTTCTTAAGCTGTGTGCATGTGTGTGTGCATGTGTGCACATGTGTGTGTGTGGATGTGCACACGTACGTGCACCACGAAGCCATTTAACAGTTTGGAAAAGCCTATAAATCCCTTCTCAGCGTCAAAGTCATAGAGGCAGGTCATACTACTGTGATTTGCTGCCTATCCTTTAAAGGAAAAATATGCTCTATTTCAGTTATAGGTTAGTGAAAATAAAGATGTAATCTTTCCTTCTCCAAATTTTTGGACTCCCTGAATTCTATCCATAGGCACTTTGGGATATGTGGACCCCAGATGTCTCAGGATATATCTTATGCTGCGTAATAAACTACCTCAAAACTTAGTGGCTTAAAACTACAATATTTTATTATATCTCACAAATTTGGGCACAGGAATCCAGGCAAGGCTCTGCTGGGCGATTCTGCTATTCCGTGTGGTATTAAGCAGAATTGCTTGGTGGCATTCTTCTGATGGCTGGTCAGATCTGGAGGCTCCAAGAGACCAAAGAAGACGTTGTGAGTCCTCTTCAAAGGCTAGACCCAGAATTGGCATAGTGTCACTTTCTCCAGATTCTATCTGTCAAAATAGTCAAGGCCAGCCCAGATTCAGGTGAGGTGAAATAGATCCCATCTCAGTGGGTGAAGTATCAAAGAGTTTATAGTCATCTTTGATCTGCCACACTGGGTTAAGAATCTTTGCTCCCTTAGGTGACATATTTCCTAGGGGGCTCCCCGGTCCCTTACGCAAATAGACTTCTGGCAGGCTACCCACATCGATCTGCCAGGCACGCCACACATGTCAAAATATTAGGTTGAACACAACTTAAATGCCTTAGCCACCACTACCTAACACTCACAGGACTGTGCGAAGGTCAAATGTGACAGTACATGTCGAGTCCCCACCATGGTGACTCATGCTCAGATAATGACACTTCCATCCTCATTCCCTTTCTATTTTCACAAAACAATACCAAATACTCTCATCACTCAGAAAGGAAGGGCTCATTTTATGTGGGACATCTGGAAAGCTTTTGAGGGGCTTAACAATAATAACTAATGTTTCTCTGGTGCCTCCTTTATGCCAGACCCTGTGCTAAGTGCCTTACAGGCACATCTCATTTAATTTAAACGTCTCACAAATCTATGAAGCAAGTATTGTTGTTTCCTCACTTTTCTGATGAGAAAACTGAGGCTCAGAGACTAAATAATTTGTCCAAGGTCACACAGTAGTGAGTGATAGAGATGAGATTTGAACCCAGGTACTGAAACTACAGAGCCATGCCTTTGACCATCATAATATATTGAGTGTCTGTTGCTATGCCTCAAATTACCCCAAAACTTATCGGCTTAAAATAGCAATGAGTTACACAGTTTCTACGAGTAAGGAATTCAGGAGCTGCTTACCTTGTTTGCTAAGGGGTTAAAGTCAAAGAGTCGGCTGGGGCTGCTGTCATCTGCAGGCTGACTTGAAGCTGCAGGATCCCGTTCTCACGCTGCTCATGCACGTGGCTGATGAGTTGGTGCTGGCTGTTGGTAAGAGGCCTCAGTCCCTCACCCCATGGACCCCTCCAGAAGGCTGCTTGAGTGTCTTCACAACATGGCAGCTGGCTTTCTACTGAGTGAATGTTCAAAGAGAGAGTAAGGTAGAAATTGCAGTTAAAAACAATAAAGGACCTAGCCTCAGAAGTCACATACCATCATTTCTACAATATCCTTTTGCTAACATAGGTCAGCCCTATTCGGTGTGGAAGGGGACTGCGCAAAGGTGTGACTACCAGAAGGCGAAGGTCACTGAGGCTTATCTTGGAGGCTGGCTATTATGATGTACTCTTTAACACACAGAAAGTACTTGATAAAATATTTCACATCTTTGGAATGGTATTGATGGAAGTGACAGATTTTGGGTTGGATCTAGAAGGCTGGACAGTATATTAATAGTTAGAAAAGACAGGAGGATGAGCCAATCATTTCTCTTTGCTCCTTCACCCCTAATCATTATCATCATTGTTAACTGACATCATTACTGTCATTGTCATCGTCATCATCATCATCGTTCTAGAGATGTCCTAGACTATCTTCATAGAAGTGTACCGTCTATGATTTTAAAGATAGGGACAGAAGTGTATAGAGTCCACACATGTATAAAGTTAAATATATACTGTTGTTTTGGTAGAGTAGGATGAGTGAATCGAGAGCGACAGCAAGGAGCTGCTCATTTGTCCTCTAGAAAGCCAGCCTCTATTGAGGCTTAGAAAAGGAGGAACTTAGTACCTTATCTGAGGGCTGTGAGGGAAAGATCTTAGTAAACTAAAACGGGCTGTCCTCAAATGCCCTTGTTGTATGTTCCCTTGGCACTCCGAATTTGTAATTTCTTGTGTAACAGGATGTTAAATTTGACTTTTGGTGTTTTGGCAAAGTACCCAAGGATTGAGACCATCTGTGCAGTCCATGCTAAGAGATTGTGAAATCAGTTTTTATTCTAAAAAA
The DNA here is from genome assembly GCF_057802395.1 of Ceratotherium simum simum. Taxonomy (NCBI): domain Eukaryota; kingdom Metazoa; phylum Chordata; class Mammalia; order Perissodactyla; family Rhinocerotidae; genus Ceratotherium; species Ceratotherium simum. Next base: position 18,003,301 of record NC_141924.1, read on the forward strand.
TTCTTAGTTCATTAGCCACATGGAGGACATACAATGGGGCAGGAGTGGGGATTAATCTTGAGAGACAGGAGAGTGAGTAGTCAGAGTGGGGGAAGGGAGAGGCATGCTTCTCTCCCCTTCCTCCAAGTCAGATGAGGAGGACTTCTGAGAAGCACTTGGAAAAGTCCCTAGCACTGAAGGGACTTAGCGGCTGGTGAGCAACTCATGCCTGGAGGATCTAAAGAAAGAGTCAGACTGGCGCTGCCTTGAAGAGAAAGAGAAGAAGAAGGGCTAGGCCAGTATGAACAGTCCTCCTGATGGCAATGGGAGCCTGGGTACGGTCTCAAGAAGGGGGAGCCAGACTTGAGTCATTTTAGGAGGGTTCCCATCCAAGAGATCCCTTGTGAGGCACAAGGTGACTCCAACAGACAGTGTCTGAATAGGATAGCTGGTCTGAAGCGAGGGGTTGAGAGGTCAGCTGGGGGAGGCATGGCCCACATCAGGGAATTACAGGAGGCCAATTCCATCACTGGCAGAAAGGAGTGGAGAGGAAGTCCTCAAGGAGAAAGCACCAGCATTTGGACATCCGCATTAATGAGCACATTCCACTAGTACAGATGACCCTGGCTCCGTAAGACCTTCTCACCTCTTTACCTCTCCCATCTCTCCTTCCTGCTCCCTGGGCCCCTTGCCCTGGCCCCAGAGGAGCCTCAAGAAGCAAGGAGTGGAAGAGAAGGGCAAGAATCAGCAAAGGAACCACACAATCCCCTTCTCCACTGCAGCTTCTGCGCCTGAGTGAGCCCCAAGACGAGGGGCGGGGGAGAACTTTTTAACTGGATGAGAGATTGCAGCTTTGCCATTAGACCAAATGGGCCTTTATAAATTACCCAAAATGTGAAGCTATTCTTTAATACCTAAGAGTGGCCAGAATAAATATAGGATACATCTAAGACACCTAAGATTTCCAGGGAATCGGAAGATAGAGCAGCTTTGAAGGGGCAGGGATGAGAAAATAAAATTGCTTTTGGCTGATTCCAGTTCATTCTGTAAGCTGGTTACATTTTTAAAGATGTTCTTTTCTGCTGCACTGTGAGCACTATGAGGGCAACAGTCCTTGTTAGTCTTACTCTTACTCACCATGGGATTCTTAGCACCAAGTACAGTGTGTAGCTCATAGTGGGTGCTCAGCGAAACTTTGTTTAATTGCACTGTGTTGAGTTGAAGTGTTTGGCTAAGAGTTGGGTGAATGTGAGGCCAAGTCTAGTGATTTAGTTGGAGAGAAAGAAACCACCTTCTCCCCATTTAGAATCCAGTGAGGAATGTATGATATGATGGCAAGAGCACTATGTTGCAAGCTCTGGGCTCTGGTCCTGGCTCTGCTGCCAGCAGGCTCGTTACCTTGGGCATGTCACTAGAACTCTCTGGGCTTCAGTTTTCGGACCTGGAAAATAAAGAGATCAGTTGGCTTGGTGAGTGGATGCCAAGCAAGGCTGTACATGAGAATCATTTGGGGTGCTCTGTAAACACAGATTCCTGGACCCACTCCCATCCCTGTTCCGAGTGGGGCTGGTGGTGTCTAGAATAGGGTTCCAGATTCTGTAGGGTTTCCTAGATAATTCTGACCTACAAGTCAGCTTAGGAACCACTAGTTAAGATGATTGCTAAGGTCTGTTCATGCTTTAAAGGTTCCAGATCACTTTCCTTATCTGAAAAATGGGAATAATCTTAGTGGTTGCCCCATAAGGTTAGTGTGAAGATTAGATGAAACAATACACGTAAAGGGTTGAGAGCAGCTTCTGGCACATGCTACCTACTCAGTAAATAATATCTCCTAAATATAAAAGTAGATATTTTTCAGTAGACTAGAACTGTCAACGTTAACATTGGTTTGAAACCCACAAATAGAATGCCAAATCCTTTCTTGTTTTCGTTTTCTTTTCTTACACGTCTCTAGACCGGGCCGTGCCCTTTCTCCCTCTCATGTGTTTGTAATTATTTTCTCTTTAAAATGTTTTCTTATCCATCCCACCCACATCCCACGCTTGCAGTTGTGTTTCCCCTTCCACTGAAATCATGGCCATTTCTCACTAATTTTCTAGTTTTCAGGGCAAAATTCCATAAGGACCTCCGCCTCGGTGTCTCTGGAATGAAACGTCTTAGAAAGTCCCTGGCGTGCAAGGCGAGTTTTCTGTTCGTTGCAGAGCAAGTTGAACAAGGACTCAGAGCAGCGGGTAACGTAGCTTTCACGGTCAAGGCCTGATGGACAGAGGGGTTGCTGTCGATCTGGTGAATGTTGATCTTGGTCCTGCTCGGCTCTCCGGCTGGTTTTCATTGCATCCCGACTTGGCCAAAGCCAGGCATTTTGTGCTGGGCCAGCAATTGTGAAATCCACAGCAGATCCAGTGGTATTGTGTGTCTATTTTTAGATGCTGTGTCCTCAGGGCCACAGAGATTGGGGGTTCTGTGGTATTTCGCTGCTCCTCTTGGGCCTTGCTGTCAGGGAGCTGACCTGATTTTTCACTCACCCTCAGTAACTGACTGCAGAGCCATCTCTGGACTTCTCCAGAAAAACATCTCAGGCTTTCTCCCCGCACCCTCCCATCACTGAGCTACAAGTACACTGCCCGGCTACTTGGAGGGAAATTGATTCTGGCCTAAGGCATTGCTCCAATACATTTCTCTATAGTTACAAAGAAGAGGCCACAGGCCAGTGTATCCTAATTCCCTGCAGGTCCCTGCTTTTGATGAGCTGTTAAGTAAGGGGATGGTTAGAAGTGGAGAGGGCGGGGTTGGGTAGGCTTATTCCAAGGTTTCTCAAACCCGTTACAGGGCAAGTAGTAGACAACGTGGCTCACTCACTCTCTCTGTTCTCACCTACCCCATTATTTACCTGTATTGTAGCACTTAGCAAATTGCGCTGTTATTTGCATGTGAATTTGTCTGCATTTGCTGGTAGGTTATAAACTACTATGGCCCAGGCACATGGTAGGAGTTCAGACAATATTTGTTGAGTGAATTTTGAATAAGCTACTTGAGGACTGGGTCTTGTCCACCATTTATTTCCAGTTTCACACAGGACTTGGAGATGGGAGGTGCCCTATCATATTTGTGAATGAATGAATTTTGGCATCTGTGGCTTTGGAATCTGGCAGATATGGTTTCAAATGGCGGCTCCAGAACCATATGGCCAAAACTGATCAGTTTTCTTTCTGAGTCTCACTTCCCTCATCTGCATAATGGAGAGAATAGTATCTATCACACAGAGCTTATCTTGAGGGTTGGATAAGCTACTGTACTGGTTAATGCACAAATCTGGAAAAGAGACAGACCCTCAGAGAATCAACGGTGACTCTGGGAGAAAGGAAATTAGAGAGAGTCGAGCCATGGAGGAGAGGATGGGAAGAGAGGCAGAGACCAGGTGAGGACCAGTGAAGGGCATAGAATACACCTATTTCTCTCAACTAGTAACCATTACTGACCGCCTCGTCCACCCTCTCTTTCTGGATCAGAGACTTAGACGTCCAGCTAGGGAGACTGGAGAAGGTTCCTGCCTGGCTCCAACATTCAGCCTGGGGCACATAGGGCCCCCCTGACTCCACTGAGGGAAGCTCTGCTGGAAGTGGTTCTGGGACGGGATGCAGGTCACTGGGTCCAGTGAAATCCCCAGACATTGGGAGGCTGAACACAAACCCAAATGCCCTGCCCAGATCTGGAAGATCAGTCCTGGTTGCACCGAGGTGAATGGATTTTTCAGACTATGACTTCTCCAAAATTCTTAGTGTCTATAATTAGTTTACACACTTAGTGCTTGAAATATGTTATATAGACTATTTGGCTGATTGAAAGTCTAGATAGCAGTACCACACGATAAGAGGGCTTCTCTCATGATTTGTGTGTTCTCAGGAGTGCTATAAAACGGGGATGGAAAGGGGAGAGAAACATGTATATGTAATATGTATCAAATCTATCAGGGTCTGACACCTTCTAGATATTCAATAGCCATTAGTTTTTCTTCTCCTCTGTGGAATTAAGAGCTAGTAAAAAAACCCCAAATCATAATAAAAGGAAGGAGCCTCAAACCATCAATTCCAAATTTAAATCCATTAGTCCAAAAATGTTGCAGAATCATAATTTCTTGCATTTGTTTCCAAGGCTCTGTTTGATCACCCTGAACCAACTTTCTGTTCTCACTGGACACCTGGGAGAAATTAGCTCAAATAAGATTCTGGAGAATTTTCTCTCTTGCCCTATCACCCAGCTTACTGTGCAGGGAAACACACTGTGTGAGTGAATGGAAGAGGACAAATAGAACCCATGAACAGTCTATACTCATTTGCCAAAGTGAACAGGGGAGCAGCCAAGGCACAGGGAAGAGCCTGGACGGGGAGCCAGGTGACCTTGCTCTGCCACTGGTGACCTGTGTGTCTGTAAGCAAGTTACTTAACTCATCTGGACCTAAGTTTCCCCATCTGTCAAATGAGGTACTTGAATAAAATCACCTCCAAAGTCTTGGCAGTGGGTCCTATTATTGTACCAATTAGTCACTGTCTTTTCTCGTCAAAGGATTATACATTCCTGCCCGTTGCCACACAACTTTCAGTGCTTTCGTTACTATTGGGCTTGGCCATAGACTTGCTTTGACCAATAGAATGTGGGTAGACATGACAGAGCCACCCTTGAGCAGAAGCTTTAAGAGCCATTGGGTGGTTCAGTTCCTGTTCTGATACTTTCTACCATGAGACTAAGATAGGGGCTGCTCCCCAGCCTGGATCCTGGAATGGGGAAGACATTTGGAGTGGAGCCACAGAGCCAGAGTCAACCTGCAGCCAACAAGCAATGTGAATGAGCAGTAAACCTTTATTTTTGTAAGCCACTGGAAGCTTGAGGTTGTCTGTTATTGCAGCCTTACCTGGGGAAAGTGGACACATACAGTCTCCAACTTGGAAGTTCTGGGTCTTCTTGCCTCCAATGCAGGATCTCCTTGATTATTCCTCTCCCAGCAGATGGCATGCTCATTCTGAAACCAGATCTGATTGTATCCATTAGGGCTCTTTTTGTTGCAAGTGCCAGAAAACCCAACTCAACAAGCACAAGACCAAAAAAGAAAAAGAAAGGAATTTAAGGTGCAGTATTATCATTAGAACTCTCTCTCTCCATCTCTTGACTCTGCTTTCCCACTTTTGGCTTCGTTCTTAACCTTTATGTGGTAGCAAGATAGCTACCTTAGCTACCTTCTCTAGGTTTAAACCTTTCTAGGTCCCTATCCAGCCTGAAAAGACACTCTTTTACCAATAGTGCCTATGCAAATCCCAAAATTCACTCCGACTGGACCAACTTGGGTGCATCTCCAACCATGAAACAATCCCTATAAATTCAGAAGGATGGAATTATTGTGATAGGCTTAGCTCTAAATCAATCACTGTGTGTGGGGGGAATTCTGTGCTCTGATTGGCCAGGTCTGGTGACATGCCCTTCCCCCTACCTCTAAGAATTGTAGAGAGATTGTTCTCCAAAAGAACAATCTGAGCTCCAAAAGAAATATGAGCTACTATCGCCAGGAGAGATGGGATGGATGTTTGCGGGGAAGTCAGCAAAAGTGCATTATACTGATTATGACACTTGCGTGGCATAAAAAAATAAATTTAAAAATACTTAAAAAAAATAACCCATAATTTTCAGGATCAAATCCCAACTCTTTGATCTGGCCCTTGTTCACTTTGGTGACCTCATCTTCTTCCCCACCTCCACTAAATCCTTCTCTCTTGGCCAACATCACTCTCTTGCAGGTCAAGAGAGGTGCCTTGAAGAAAAATGAAGACATCCCAAATACGGCTAGGAAGATTGTGGTTTATTTTAAATGTTTTGGTTAACTAACCTTTCAACACATGCATGAAAATTTCAATGGTCATGCAATGTCATTGGATGATTAGCATCGGAAGCCTGAATTTGGCGCCCTTGGTAATGGTGAGGCCCAGGTGGAATGGGCTTCCAGCCACACTCAACCTCTCAACCCCCTCAACTCTCCCCAGCTCGAGAGGCCCTCTGAAGCCCCACCAAACAGTTACAGTGTCTGAAAAGCATGTGCTTTTCCAAATGCTGTTCCCCAGCCTGAAATACCTTTTCCCTGCCCCTTTCCTTTGCTCGTTTAAATTCATGCCCTTTAAATTCAAGTCCAGGGGCCACTGATCTTTTTATGCCTTGGACCCCATTGAAAAAAGTGAATTAGTGATATAATAATATATATGTGCTGCTTAATTAATGCATTATATAACAAGATCCAGCAGCAAGTCTAACAACTACCATGGTTTTGATGTAATGATGCACATAAACGTTCTTTCAGGGTTTCTGCACAAATGATACGTGGTATGAGAATATCTGTGATGACAGTTTGTGGCAAAGTCACAGGTATTGCTAATACCACTGTGGTTTGTTGCCTATGCTCATCATAGGAAGGCATGCTTTGTTTCAGTTAGAGGTTAGTGAAAATTAGGATAAAATTTTTTCTCACCCAAGTTCAAAGAGACCCTAAATTCGATCTACAGACCACAGGTTAATAACTCTGCCCTAGTCTGATTTGGATGGCCCTGACCTAAGATCTGGAAGCATTTTGTGCATGTCTCTGTGTCATGACCCCTTTACCTCTTCTGCTCTCAAAGCTGGACTGAGACATATGGGCACCCTCAGCCAGCCCATGACCTGCCCTTCCATCAACAACTTACAGGAGGGGTGCGGGTGATGGGGGAAGAAGGAAAGGAGGTTGGACCCTCAGCCCCAGCTCCAGTCTCCAGCTCCATTCAGTGCCCAAACCGGCATCATCCACCCAATAAAATTCCCACCCTTCTTAGAGAGCAATCTAGTGTTTCTAAATTGCTGTTTCCCGAGCTTGACCCTTGGAGGTCCAGTATTGGAGGAGGTGACTTCCCTGGTATTTGTAAAATCTTCCCTAAGGAACCCAATGCCCACCTTTCCTTCCTGATGGGGGATTGGACAGGGAACGAGGGTTTACTAAGATGCTAAAGCTAGTCAAATGTTTCTTTCTTCTTTTTGTTACAAATGTTTTACCACCTAGAACAAGTGCTTAGCTCGGTCTCTCCCTTAATATGGAGGAACGGTAATTTCCAACTGGTTGACTGTAAGTTACCTGAGGACAGGGCCCAGGGCTCCATACCCCTAGTTCCTAGTTTGATTAGACAGTCAATGTTTTTGGAAGAAAAACTTCTATGAAAAAGCGATGGTTAATCAAGACTAAGAACTCAAGAACGAGACCTAAAATATCTGATTCTGGCTCAGGCCTAAGGCTTTCGTTCAAGCATTCTTATTCGTCAAACCAGTCTTTCCTCTTTGTGTCCTCTCTCTCTCCCACCCAATGCCGTGTCCTGATTAAGTGGTTTTGTTTTATAACCTGGCACCAGGAAATGACTTGAACCGCAGGCCTCCCACATGAACACCTGCTCCCTATATTTTTTGAGTGAAAGGACTGACGGACTCTGGAGGGGCTGAGAATATGTTCATAACAACCTCAGAGTGAAGAAAAGACTGGTTTTCATATATATTTTTTACCACCGAAAGGCTAACAAATTAAAATAAACGCTGTGCAGTTTGCACGCCCTTTTATCACTGGGCCCTTTCACTGAGGCCCTGAGGGCCATCACCCCAATTGTGCAGCGAATTGGTTCAGATTTAATCTGGCGACTCTTTTGATGTGCCACTTTCATTCTAGGCAATCTGTTGGTTTCTTCCTGGGGCCGCCCGGCTCACCAGGTGATGTGGCTTTAGTTACAGACTCTGGTTTATTGAGGTTTGAGGAGCCACAGATTGGGGGGTAGATCAGAAGTCCTAGCAGGTGGCTGGTTTGTCCCTTAAGATATTTAAACATTTGGGAATAAGAGGCCTACTTTAAAAAGTTAGGAGATTTTACATAAAAAATCTGGACTTCCAGCCTCTTTTGGAAAATTAGGAAGCCTGGCGATATTGGGTCCACCATCCCACGTTCCAAGCCTGGCAGTGTTAAGTGGTGGCTGCCGCCACCTTCAGATGGGCTGTGATCCTCCGTTGCCCACTGTCACCCTTTGCCATCTATGTTTACAACCTTTCAGGCTTCCCATTGCTTTTAGGATACAGACCAACATTCTTTCCAGGGCTCACAAGCCTGCACAGCCTGACTCCTACCTACCTCTCTGACCTCATCTTGTGCCAGGAATAATAGCAGCAAACACATATACAGTGCTAAACGTGTGCCAGGCTCTTTGAATCCTCAGGACAAGCTCGGGAGGGAGGTACTATTATTATCCTCACTTTGCAGGTGAGGAAAGTGAGACACAGAGAAGTTAAGTAACTTGTCCTATAGCACACAGCTAGGAAGAGACGGGGCTGGGATTCAGACCCAGGTAGCCAGCCAGCCCCTTGGAGGCTGCTCTTTTTTTTTTGTGAGGAAGATTAGCCCTGAGCTAACACCCAATGTCCATCCTCCTCCTTTTTGCTGAGGAAGACTGGCCCTTGGCCAACATCCATGCCCATCTTCCTCCACTTTATATGGGACGCCGCCACAGCATGGCTTGACAAGCGGTGCGTCGGTGCGCACCCGGGATCCGAACCTGCAAACCCTGGGCCACCAAAGCGGAGCGTGCGCACTTAACTGCTGAGCCACCCGGCCGGCCCCTGGAGACTCTGCTTTTAACCACTCCACTCCATCTCTTTGCATTCCATTCACACGGGTCCCTCTCACCATAGGATTTTCCGGGTGCTGTTCCCCCTGTCTGGCATGCTTTCCTGCTCTTCCCCAACTTTCTTCATCACTGGATTTTCCTTCATCCTTCAATGCCAGCTCAAGGGCCGCTTCCTCAGGGAGAACTCTTAGTGTCTGAACCCACAGAGCTCGTAGTTTTGGTTCCTTTCCTCTTGAGCAACCCTCTCCAATGGAAGCTTCTGTGATGACGGAAATGCTCTCCATTTGTGCTGACCGGTATGGTAGCCAGTAGCCACACTGGTTGTTGGGCACTTGGCTCATGTGACTGAAGAACTGAATTACTCATTTTGTTTAATTTTAGTTAATTCAAAGTTGAATTTAAATAGCCGCATGTGGCAAGTGGCTACCATATTGGATGACGTAGCTTTTGAGCCTTCGTCTCATGATGGAATTATATGCCCTCGCTACTGTTGATTTGATCTGTGTCTGTCTCTGTCACAGACCATAAGCTCCACGAGGGTAGACACAGTGTCTTTTGCTTCCTGCTCTATCCCTGACCCCATAGTCAGTGTATTGGCCGAAAGGACAACTTTATAGATTTTGTCTTCACCAGAGAAGAATGTGCTAGGGAGGGGCAGTTGGAAACCCCAGGGCAGGAAGTGACATTGCAACATCGTGGATTTGGGGGCAGAGCTACATTTGAACCCAGGCTCCAAACCTTATGAGCTCTGTGAGCCTCAGTTTTCTCATCAGGAAAATGGAAATGGTAATAATTTCTACCTCAGGGGATTGTTGTGAGGAGTAAATGAATAACTGTTGATAATAATAGTTAAGATTCATTGCCAGTTTATGTCTTCCAAGAGTTTTCCACGTATCACTTCATTTAATCGTCTTAGCGAGCTGAGGCATGGAGGGGCTAAACATGGGGACACAGGGTGGCACCGTGGGGCAGCTGTGTTTGAGCTCACCTGTTTCCCTCCTCAGCACTTGCTCTTCATGGTCGTGTAAAGAGTCTGGCTCATGGCAGAAACCCCAGCGTGTTTTAACTGTTGCCTACCCATCCCCCGATCTTTGCTCCATCCTCCTCCCCGCCAGCTCCTCCCTGGTCCAGATGCAGCAGTGAAACCCCCTGCTGGTGTGAGCCCCTTCTGGGGGCAGCTCTGGGCAGCCAGGGCCTTTGTGGGGTCCAGGTCGCTGCGCCCAGCAGAGCAGGAGGACCCCCCCCTCACCATAGCCCCAATAGAGGGCCTGAGGCCTGGGGACAGGCAAGGCACCAGGTGTCAGTGAATGGGCTGGTGACCCGGCCAATCTCTCGGGTGACCCTGCTGCTCCCCCGACCTCAGTGGTTCCACTGGCCGCTGTGAGCCAGGTCCAGCTGTGAGAGGTCGGCCTCTCTACCCCGAGGCAGGGCAGCTTCCATTCATGCTCCTTGGAGAATCCTCTTTGAGGGATTCAGACTCTGAGGCTGAGAAGGTTGGGGGGAGGAGTGAGTGGAGTAGAGTGGAGAGGAGGAGGGGGCAGACGGGGAGGAGAGAAAGAGCTTTGTGGGGGAGAGGTCAGCTCTGTCCAGAAACCAGGGCATTTTGAGATTTGTAACTTCTTGGGCAGCACATTGCAACAAGGCTGATGCTGATAATAATGATAATTAACATTTCTCAAGCATTTGAAATGTGCCAGACACTGTTCTAATCACTTTACCCTTCAAAGCAGGTTCTATGATTTAATTCCATTTGACAGATGAAGGAACTAAGGGACAGAGAGGTTAAGTAACTTGCCCAAGGTCACACAGTAAATGGTAGAGCCAGGATTACAGCTTGAGCGGTTGGACTTTAGAACTGAAGTCTCCATGAAATAATAAACCCAGATTATTCATCGCCTAAGTGCTTGTTGGGAACCCCAAAGATTAGCTGTCTAGTATACCCTGTTCATTTCATAGCGGGCAGATCAGAAGTCTAGAGAGCAGGAGTCTTGAGGATTTGCTCCAGGACATACCCGAGACCAGAGACGTAGCTGGGTAAGAACCCAGTCCCCGAGTTCTGCTTCAATATAAAGAAAAACGAGGACTCGACTATGCTAAAACAATGAGAATTCCACCTCCACTGTGACTTCTGATAGAGACTCCATGAGGTATTCCTGGAAGCATGTCCTATGACATGCTCTGGGAAAGAAGCGTCCAGAGGGAGGTGAAGTGTGGGCTGTGGCATGTAGACACTCACAGTGCGTATTTGCTTACTAAAGGCAGCTCTCTATGTCAGCTCAATCATGGAGTTTGGGTAAAATGTTTGATTCACTGGAACTTGAAGAGAGAGAAGGACTAGCTGCGGCTCAGGTTGGGAAGAGGGAGGTAGAAATCAAATAGAATTGGCGGGATGTACGGTGTGGGGGAAAGGCCATGGACTCCAGAGTTGGGCAGACATGGATACAGATTCTGTCTGTACCGCCTGTGTGACATTGTGCCCCTCCTTAGAGACAGTTGCCCCATATGGACAACAATGGCTCTCATGTATGTGGGAGCAGAGATGGAGTCATTGAAACACCTACACATAGGGGTCAACTTGACTATTGATATTAACAATCTTAGGGCCGGCCCTGTGGCTTGGTGGTTAAGTGCGCGCACTGCAATGCTGGTGGCCCGGGTTCGGATCCCGGGTGCGCATAGAGGCACCACTTCTCCGTCCATCCTGAGGCCGAGTCCCACATACAGCAACTAGAAGGATGTGCAGCTATGACATACAACTATCTACTGGGGCTTTGGGGGGAAAAAATTAAATAAATAAAAAAAAAAAATCTTTAAAAAAAAAAAAAAAACAATCTTAGAATAATTAACAACAGTTCCAAACATATATTAAGAGAATTTAGGTTCTTTGGATATTGATAGACATTACTTGACAAAAGTTTCTATGACCAGATAAGTTGAGAAAATTCCTAGTTAAGCAATGGACACAGATTTCTTTCTGCAGGACTTCTCAGTGCCTTTAGTTGGGTTCTGATCCAACTCCATCTCCAGTCACTTTTCTTAGAATTATTAATTCTGATTTTTTTAAAGGGAAAACTTTACTTTTTCATTTATGTTTTGATAACTGTTTCCCCTTGGTGTCCTCCAAGTCTTAAAGTACCTGGAATCTTTTGTGGTACTTTGAATGTTACCTAGCAAGGTATCCAGAGCCAAAGGGATGATGGATTTGTGTGTCAGGCAAGGTGTCATGGGGGATAAAACCAGCATTTACTGAGTGAGTGCTTACTGTGTGCTGGTTACTTTACACACATAATCTTACTTATTTCTCACAAGAAGTCGTGTGTGATTTATTATCCCCATTTTATAGACTGGGAAACTGAGGCCCAGAGAGCTCAAATATTCAAGGCTACCCAGGTAGTTTATGGCCCTGCTGGGCTGAAGACCCAACTTCAGGCCAACTCCATAGTCCATGCTCTTGGAGTGGTGGGTAGAACATAGACAATAGGGATCTTAGAAAATGAAAAGTAACCAAATAGAGAAATGAGCAGCATCTTGGGCAATGAAACATGAATAGAGGAGCATGGGGTAGGGGCAGTGAGTTTGCTGGGCCCCATGCTTTCCTCTGGCTGGGGCTGGGGAGATAACTGAATAAATTAGGGTCAACTTTCCTAGGTGGACAAGCCAGTAAAATGACAGTCTTCATCTAGATTAGGGCATGGAAAATGGGGGTAATTGAAAGAAATTGATTGTTTCTGCCTCCCTTGGCTGAGCCCTGGACCTTACATATGTTCAGTTTGGATCAACTGTGATTTTTCTGCCCTGTTTCTAGTCTTTGTATTATTTTTTTTCCAATTTCTGAAAAATGGCTTTGGAGCTAGTTTCTGAGAAATGGCTTTTTCATTTTACACAGGGTTGCTTTAATAACTTAATATTACTTATGTCATTTGCAATAATCCCTTGAATATTGGAAATAACATCCTTAGGGGACAAAGAAGCGTGGCTTCTCTCCCATTTGGGACTAATGATTCTTCTTAGAAGAATGAAGTGGAGCTTGGGAGAATTAAGTGTCGAGAGGGAAAAATGGAAAGTAGGCTTGAAGCCAAAGCATTCAGGTTCTAGTTCCAGCAGCATTAGGATTAGAGGCACTACCTAGCTGTGTGACCTTGGGCAAGCCCCTTTACTTCTCTGACTATCAATTTCCTCAGTTGTCAAATGAGAGGGTGAACCACGTCCTCCCTAAGATGTGTTCCAACTCTAATATTCCATAACTACTGTGTGTGTGTGGAATAAATAAACACACAATACACACACAGGACTGCTGGTGAGATCAGGCTTGGGGCACTGAGTCTGGGGGTCATTGGGGGCCGGGCTCTGTGGGACGGCGAGGTCTTCTTCATGATATCAACCTCAGAGGATTAGAGATGCTCCCCCAAACTCCGGGTCCTATGTCATACCTTGCAAAGACCGTGTGGTATAGTGGTTACTAGAAGGTTTGTGTCACAGCCTGGCCACTGTGCTAGCTGAGGGACCTGGCCAAATGACATCACCAGACTTTTAAAAAGTATCCCAGAGTTTGTGATACACAGTTAGGTCTGGAAACCCCAGGGCCAATCAACTCTCAGGTGTTTTCCACCTCTAAAATGGTTTCAAATCAGTTATTTTCTTAACCTGTGACACTGAAATAATAAAATGTACAGACTCGTAGTGAGGGTTAAGTGAGATAATATGTGGATAGTGCCCTGTATGTAGTAAATGCACTGTAAGAAAACTGTAGCGTGAGGCAGGTGTTCAATAAACACCTGTCTACGTACTCGGTGTGTTACTGCAGCTCCCGCTCCTGTCAACCCCAGGCCCTTTCTGCACCACATCCCCCACAAACATCCTTCTCCCTTGCCTCAGCTTTCTCCTTTGAGCCTTTGTCCCAGAGCAGCTGTCCTCCCCCAGCACCCGCCTGCTGGGATGGCCATTTGGCAGGGCCTGTTTTCCAGTTTTCCCAGCGTATTCCAGTTCCACGTCCTCATTGTCTGAGACTGGAATTCTGAAAGTCAGGTTTTCTTTAAATAAAACAAAGTGATCCATACTTATAGCTGAAAATCTGGAAAATAGGGAAAGAAGAAAAAATTAAGCCTTCATTAGTCTAAAAGCCAAATACAGTGACTGTCAGCTCTTATGTCGTATTTTCTTGCGTTCTTTTTGTCTACACAAAATGTGTTTGAACATAATCGGGATCATGTAATACATATAATTGTGTACCTTATTTTTACTCTATCATTGTAAGAAGCACTTAAGATATTATCACAAACTTTTCTTTCTTTTTTTTTGTGAGGAAGATCAGCCCCGAGCTAACATTTGCCAATCTTCCTCTTTTTGCTGAGGAAGACCGGCCCTGGGCTAACATCTGTGCCCAGCTTCCTCCACTTTATATGGGACGCCGCCACAGCATGGCTTGACAAGCGGTACGTCAGTGCGTGGTGGGGATCCGAACCACAGGCTGTTGCAGCGGAGCGGGCGCACTTAACCGCTATGATGCCGGGCTGGCCCCACAAACTCTTCTTAAGTGCACTTAGTAAAGGGCATCTAATACTCCATCAATACCAGTGGCCCATAATTTCTTTAACTATTTTCCTTTTTGTTCATCGGAGAGATGCTTGTTGACAGCCCAGGCTGGGTCAGGCACCATGTGAACCATTAGACACTTAGGTTGTGTTCACTTTTTTGACAGTATACATAGTCCTGGGGTGAACAATTTTGTACAAAATAAAATTTTTTCCAAGTTTGAGATTATCTTCTTAGGCTAGGTTCCCAGAAGTTGGAGGCAACTGACTAGGGTTAGTGGAAACATCACAGGCCTCTGAGTCAGACAACTGGGTGAGTCAGACACCTTTCAGGGGCTGGACGACCCTGGACAAGTCACATACCCTCTCAGAGCTTTGGTTTCTCATCTCTAAAATATGATGTTATATTATGATGCGGAACTTGCGAATTCTAAAATCCTCTCCTTCCCAGGATTGTTGTAAAGATTCAGTGGTAAGTGCTGGAATGAGGCCTGATACTAGTATCGAACAACAACCACCACAACAAAATATAGCATATTATTGAGTTTGAGTGTGTGAACGCTTCAGACAGTCTATAGACTTTTATCTATGACAATAGATCAAGGCGTCTCGTGATTACCCTTCTCAGTTGTCATCTCATGTCAGCTCACTCTGGGCCTGGGAACATCTTAACTAGCTTGTTCTCTCTCTTCATTTACCCAGGATCACCTCTCTGTGGGGCCATAGGGATGGAAGTGGGCTATGAGACATAATCTAAACAGAACCAAATTATCTGCCCACCCTATACCGTCTCCTCAATTGGCCTCTCTTGGTGTCCAACGTCTTCACCAGTAGGGGGCCTTCTCTGGCCTAGAGAAGAGCTCTGGACTTATTATCAGAGGGTGCAGTTTGAAATCTGTCTCCGCCCTGGAAGATCCTGGGATGGAACCTCTCTGAATCAAGTCTCCTCTGCCTGGAGGAGCCAATGTGCCCTTCCGCCCACAGCTGAGAGACACCAAAGGGGTGTGTGAGGCCCGGGGCCCACATGGTGTCAGCTGGATCTGAGGAGGTTTGACAGCAGCATCCCTCCACCTCACACTCTCCTCTGCTCAGGCACCAGCCCTTCACTCACGTCCAGCTGATTTTCGCCCTGTAGGACTCTTCTCCAGTACTGTTAGATCTTCTGATTTTTAAAAGATAAGTCAAAACATCTGGACTTAAAAACATGAAATAATCTCCCAAGTTTTAAATGTTAACAAACTCTTACTTTTCCTTCAAGACTGCTTCCAGCTATCACCTCTTCTGGAGAGTCATCCCTTGCCCCCCAGTCTCCTTTGTGACCCCCACACGCTCTGCTTCTCTCCATCATCGCACCTCACCTTGGATAACCTCTCATGGGCTGCTCACCTGTCCGTCTCTCACATTTGTCCCTGAGTTATTCAAGGGCAGCCTCCTGGCCTGACTCATTCAACCTCCCTCGGGCCCAGTGCAGGGCTGGGTACTTAGAGGTGCTCAATAGACATCTAGAATGCGTGGATGAATCAATGACCGAGGAAGAGCTAAAGCAGGAAGATGTTATGTTATGATGCGGAACTTGCAAACTCAAGGACCAGGTGGGTACAAACAACCTTCCCTGAAGCTGGCTGCACTTGAGACAATAGGTGCCAGACTGCTTGTAATGAGAACAATATAGTTTCTGGCCCATTCTGTGGGTTAAGCAAACTGTCCCACAAAACATGCCCTGAGGCTGCTACTCTGCCATCCTTGCTATGTGGACGTGGATTATACATTCTACTCTGTGAAGTAGGTATGCCCTTGTGTAAAGACAAGCAAAAACAACAGGACGTAAATGACATCAATTGTTAGGGTAGCTAGGATACTTTTGAAATTCTTTCCATTAAAAAATTTACTATGGTTATAATGAATAATTTGTTTAGGTGGAAATAATTTCGATAGTGAAAAATGCAGAAAGGTGCAAAGAATATCATAACAAACATCCATGTACCCACCCCTTAACATTATATCTTCTAATGTTTTATCTTAACATTTTATCTTATTGGCTTCAAATATTTTTGTATGAAGGAAATTTTAAAAATTACAGATACAGTTGCAATTTTCTTTTCTCTTCTTTCTCAGTCCACTTCCTCCTACCTCTTTCTTCTTTCCACTTCACACACCTTGGGCACTGGAATTTAGTGGGTTTCCTTCCCATCTTTCTTTTACTCTTGGCAACGTTTGTTTTGAACAATAAATACCAATGAGAAAACAAAATAATTTTACTTTTCTGTGCCCAATCCGTGTTCTGTTAGATACCAGAATGAGAGGCCTAAAATCTCAGTTTGGGGGACTAGAATATTCTAGAAAGCATCACTGGGAAGAGCATGGTTCTTAGAACTTAGAGGTGCCTTACAGGGCAGTGTTATATGTTCAATGGGATTATATGTGTTGAGCACAACCAAAGAAATGATGATATATTCAGTTTACAACAAGGTATGTATTTTAAATACATAACCTCATTTAATCTTTCCAGAAGCCTGTGAGTAAAGTATTTCATCCCCATTTTACAGATGAGGAAACTGAGGCTTAGAGAGGTGACAAGATATCCCAGGATCCTCAGCTAATAACCATCACAGCTGGATTTGAACCCAGGTCTGTCTGACTTCAATGCCTATGCAGGTGACAGACAGCTGAGTGACACAGGCTGCAAGTGGATTCAGGCCTGCGGTCCAGGCTTCTTGTTCTCATTAAATAGGGCTTCGCTTTGGTGCTCTGTTTTCTTTCACTCCCTCATAATTTTTCTGAAAATTTCTCTCCTTAGGCCAACATTTTCCATCACAAAAGGTGATTTGTTTTAGAGAAGTTTGAGTAAAAACAGCTCTATATTTCTTGCTTTCCAGAGAACGGAAAAACACATGATCTTTGGTTGTGTTTTTAATAGCTACTTTAAGAAACAACACACAGACACTCAAATAAATTATTTCTTCTTTATTAATCACGCCAAATGCCATCCCCAGTGTTTCCAAAGAACAGCTGGGAACGTGAGTTAAGAAATGGAGCAATTTCTTAACGTATTTATTTTCTTTATGACATCTGTATCCTCTGCTTTACAAAAATAAATGTGTTTGCGATTTCTCAACTTGGAGTTACTTAACATTTTCCAAGGACCAGCAGACTTCCAGGTGCTTTTGGGGGCATTCAAGCAGACCTGGTTCCTATCTATGGGATTTTCAAATTAAAAATCTCATCAGTCGGGCAAAGATAGAGAAAGACATATGAATGAACAATGGCTAGTATTTGCACAGTGCTTTGTGGTTTAAAAAGTGTGTTCACATATGTATTTCATTGATGACCCTGGAGGGTGGGAGAGGAGACATTATTATTCCCATTTGATGGAGTAGGCAGCAGAGAGCTCAGTGATCCAGTGCCTGGATGAGGTCATGCGGCTGCTGAGTGTCAGAACCACCCCTCCCAGGAAGGTCTTCTGACTCCTGGATCCGAGTCATGCCATAGGGAGACAGATTGATAGGGGTTTGAGGCCTGACTCTGATGCTTTCCAATGTGTAGACAGTCAACCTCTCTAAACCTCATGTCTTCATCTGTTGAAGGAGGAACTAGAATGCCTATACCCCCAGGGATGGGAGAAGAATCAGTGAGCCGAGGAGAGACCTGAAAGCTTGGATGTCTTGGATAAGACTCACCAAGTAGCTTAGGCAAAAAGGGGGATTCAATGGGAGGGTCCTGGGGTGTCTTATGAAAACTAAGTATGTGCTCTGTCTCTCTTTCTCTCTCTCCTCCTTTTTTAATTCTCCCCAACCCCGCTTTCCCCTGCCCTTCCCCGACCCCAGTCCCTGCCGTGGCTTCTCATCTCTGCTTCTCACTCTGCCTGTTTTTTTCTTTCCCTCTTCCCACAGGCTTCCTCTGCTTCTCCGGATGCAGGATATACAATGGCCACCTCAGCTCTTACCTATCGTCTTCGTTCACCAACTGGGAAGCAACACCAAGCACCAACAGAGAAGAACCAGAATTTCTGAGTCCCAATTACAAATTTTAGAAAGACAAAATCCAATTGGCCCAGCTTGGGTCAGGGTTCTTGGAGAGGGACCATGGGGACGTTGGTCAAGTGTTCAACAAGCATTAAATAAGCCCTTAAGTACCAGGCAGTGTGCTGACTGCCATGACCTGACCACGTTTTTTAAACTACTATGAACGGAGCATTTCTGTGAGTCAGGCACTGTGCTATGAACCCCTGATTTCATTTCATCCTCACAGCAACCCTTTGAGGGAAGCATTATTACTCCCATTTTTTTACATATGAGGAAACTGAGGCTCAGAGAGATTAAGCCATTTGCCCAAGATACATAGGTAATAAGAGACAGAGCGGAGATGCGAACTCAGGTCTGTCTGACTCCAGAGTGGGCACAGTGTAACTACCAGGCACTACTATCTATAAGACGTGTATTGCTTATCTGAATGTTAAGGAATGAATGAAGGAAGGAGTGACTCAGTCACCATTATTTGGAAGATGCATGAGAGCAGGAGAGGGTGATGTTTCCTTCCAAAGCTTTCGGGAGGCTAGTATTCTCTGATTTACGTGAAGGTCACTCCTGGGTCCTAGTTTAAAGTATTGTTGGAGCCTGTCTTGGTACTTCATCTGTTGGCTCTCCAACTCTCTCCTTCTTCAATCTCAGCCCCAACTCATGTACCCAAAGGCACCCTGCCCTCCAGCCTGCACTGAAGTTCCAACTTGTGTCGTTGCACCCCTCAGCCCAAGATAACTGACAAAATAGGACTTTATCCAAACAGAACTGTGCCTTTTTCAGACCCTTGTAGGATGGGAGGTCTTGGAGGGTGAGGAGAGAAGTCTGTCCACTGACCACAGGGTAACCTCAAAAGGCCTTGATATTCATGGTTTCAGCTCCTGAACCAGCTCCAGACCCTTTTATAGAGCTTTGCTTGGGGCAGTGGAGGTGACCTGGTTAAAATGGTCATAAAACTCTGGAGAAAACTGTTGTCTTAGTAGCTGATAAGAGAAGAATTCTTTTTGGGGAGAGAACCTGTTTACTTGTGAAAACATTGAGGAAACTGATTAGGGCGAGACCCGTGGGGCTCATACCAAGAGTATTAAGAACTCACCAAAATCAAGGATGGCTCCCTTTTCTAGGCTGGGCACAACTCTTTTCATCTTTTAAAATAAGCAAGAAGGAAGAAGCTTCTGGACACCAGGAGCTGTAGCAACTACTCAAAGATTGTTCTCCTGCTCCTTTAGTGTCAACTTGGACCAATTCAGCTATTACCACACCACTTCAGTCCTCAGCTGGGGGCACGCATTCCTTTTTGATCTGTCTGAAGAGATATCCCAGCTTGGGTGGGGGCAGACCCAGAGAGTTTTGTCCACAAATGGATATCTGCCTTGAAGGAGGAGATGGTATTTTTATAAAGTCTCCTGGGGAAAATACCATTAGAGGGATGATATCAGATCATAACCCCAAAACTTCAGTTGAGGTAGCTTTAATGAGTCCCCCTTAGTTTTTAAAAGTTAATATATTAAGCAACAAGAATGGCTCAATTATTGAATGACTATTACTTATAGGAATGTTCCAAGGATTATATGTTCCATTTGTTTTAATAACCAAAAATTTCTTTCTGAGAAAGATGCACACATATCTTAGTGTGACTCACTGGAAGCAAAGAGAAATAAGCAAATCTATTTTTATCCTTTTCTCAAAAGACAGAGGGGACAAAAATCTTAAAATGTAGGTTGAGTTTGAAGAGGTTCAGTATGGAAATAAAAAACATTCTAGGTATTTCTTACAGAGGGAGTTCAATAGAGGGTATTGTTATAAAGATGTTAGGAGTGCTGGATAAACAAAAACGAGAAGGGGGGGGGCAGAAAGAACAAAAGGGAAGACACCCAGGTGCCCAGAGCTGCTGGTGCCCCTGACAAAAGCCACTGCACTGTAGGGAAGTAGTTGCAGTGACATCTGGGTCAGTTGAAGATGTGCTTCCTCTCCCTGGGGTGGGACTGCCAAAATGGGGCTGCTTCTGCCACAGTGGCTGGCGTCCAGAATCACCTAACCACCACTGTTACTATAGCAAGCCCCAGCAGCTTCACCTGTCAGCTCCAGAGGAGGAAGCTTCTCACTTCCTCCCACCTGCCTTCTCATCTCCCACCAGCGCCTCCCATTGGTGGAACTAACCAGGAAGCCAGCTGGCATGGGAGCCTGGGAAATGTAGTTTGCAGATCACCTAACTCCAGGTGTACAGAGCAGAGCACAGAGGCAGCTGCAAGGCTACAAATCAGTTAAGTAAATTATGGGGCTGGGCCTATCAAAGGGGGATTTGAACAAGGGTCTCCTGGATCATTAGGGCTTTGAAGAAAGTGGTGGAATTTGAAAGAGAGCTGGGTGATGAGAGTATTGGGGGGAGCTAGAGGGATGGGTGGGTTGGAGAGTCAGGAGATGGTCATACAGGAGAGGTGTGACCCTTCCCCGCTACCTCTCCTAGCTAAACATTTTACTTATTTATTTAGGAAACAGGTGAAGGATTTTATATCCAATTTGATGCCAGGATGTGCCAAGACGGCTTATGAAGGCCCAGGACTCCCCAGGCAGAGAATCCTGGGAATGTGCCCACAATTTGGATAGGAGTAGTGTGCTTTAGCTGTGTCTGTGCCTCCTAAGAGTAGTCCTATAATAGATCTTAATGGTTGGGGGCCCCAGTTTACATCTGGGTTACAAACAGAGCCTTTGCTTAGAATTAGAAGACCTACTTTGTGCCTCTGCTCTCCCTCTTACTAGTTGTGTGATCTCGTCAAATCTCCTTAACCTCTCCATTTAGCCTTTCAGATTCCTCCTCTCTGAATGGTTGCTTTGTGGGGTTGTTCTGAGGATGAAATGAGACAATGGGTGTACAGCTCCTTGCGCACTGCCCACTGAGCAGGCTTTTTTCTTTCTTATAATTCCCTCCCCTTCTAGCTACACTTTGAAAATGTCTTCTCTGTCTCTCAGGGCCCAGATCCTGTGCCACCTCCTCCAGAAGCCTACCCAGCTCTCAGGCCGAGTGAGACCAAATGTCTCCTGTGCTCCCACTGTCCCTTTGCTTTCCTTTCCTGGAGACCTCCTGGTAAGGTTTTCTAAGTGAAATGTTTCTTTTTAAGTCTGGCCCTCTGAGCTCACTTGAGCTCCTTGAAGGGATTAACTTCACTTGATTCGTAGTCTCATTCTTCTTTAGTAAGAGTTTTTACCTGGGCACATGGCTGTCCAGAATAAAGACTTCATTTCCCAGCCTTCCTTGAGCTAATGTGGCCGTGTGATCAAGGCGTGACCAATGGGATATGACTGGATGTGAGGGAGGAGTTCTGTCAGCCTCCCTCTTCCTCTCTCTCCTTTCCACTGGCTGGAATGCTGACATGCCAGTAAACCATTTTGGACCATGTGGATGAAGGCAATATCACCATATTAGTTTTCTGGGGTTGCCATAACAAAGTACCAGAAACTTAGTGGCCTAAACAACAGAAATTTACTGACTCACAGTTCTGGAGGCCAGAACTAAGTCTAAGATCAAGGTGTTGGCAGCGTTGGTTCCTTCGGAGGGCTGTGAGGGAGAATCTGTTCCATGCATCTTCCTTAGCTTCTGGTGGTTTGCTGCAATCTTTGGTGTTCTTTGGCTTGTAGAAGGGTTACCCTGATCTTTACATTCATGGCATTCTCACTATGTGCATTTCTGTTTCCACATTTCCCCTTGTATAAGGACACCAGTCATATTGGATTGCTACCCACCCTACTCCAATATGACCTCACATAAACCTAACTAATTACATCTGCAATGACCCTGTTTCCAAATAAGGTCACATTCTGAGGTACTAGGGGTTAGGACTTCAACATATGAATTTAGTAGGCGGACACAATTCAACCCATAACAAACTCATAGTGGATGCAGTGCTGCACTGCTCAGATTACCGTTCAGGCCCGAGGATGTATTCCCACAGCTGCCAGCCCCCAGCTATCAGCACTTGCTGAGAATTGCTCCCAGCTGAAGACAGTCTTCTAGTCCAAGGTCACGCCCCTTCCCAGGGGCAGCCAGTATCCAATGACCAGTCTGTGTGTGTGTATAAAGGCCTGATTTGAACTCAGATGATCCTGAGAGGCCTTCGAAGCTTCCGGGCTCTCCGAACGGCTGGCTGAGGCCTTGTTGTGACTCTATCACAGCCCAGCTCCTCCCTCTGCTCAATCCATCATGCTCCCTTTTCCACAGGTGTGGATCCTGCATGCTGACCTCCATCTCAGAGTCTGCTTCCTGGGGTCCCAAAGTGCAACGCACCCTACAGACGCCAAAGCAGAGAAGAGTCCCGTGTCCTCACCCCAAGGAGCTGCCCCGTCGGCCCTGCACCATTTACACCCAACTGTGATGTGTGAAAGAAAGGAACTGCTCCTTCATTCGAGCTGTCACTATTTGCGGTCTGTGTCCCTACAGCAGAACCTGGATCCTAAGCACGTGTTGAGGCTGCAGAGGGGGGATGTGCACTGAGCAGGTGACTGAGCTGGATGAACTCATGTGGTCCTTCCAGCCTGGAGTTTCCAGGATTCCCAGATTCCGTGAACACAGCCTCGTGGGCAGTGGTCCCCAGATCTGTCTGTGCATCACTACGATGCTTGTTTGGGGGTTCCGTCCAAGACCTCAAACGTCTTGATGGTGAGGCCCAGATGGTTGTGGTGCAGGTGGCTGGGCAGCCGGCTGCAGAAGGCATTCGGGATGCACTGATGTGGGGCAGACTCATTGAACTTTGCTTAGGGGACTCATTTCCAGTTTTGAATGTCTCTCTTCCCACCTCTGTTATTCTTCGGGCTTCAGTTTTCTCGTCCCTAACCCAGGACTAAGTGATCTGAGAGTCCCTTGCTCTGCCTACTTCAGAACGTTGCACGAGGCCAAATGGAGCCCAGATGAAGGGCTTTGAAAGGTCAGTAGCGCTGTCTAAACACACGAGATGTGATTATCATGATTGGTATTGACATTAAAAGGCTGTTTTGGTCACAGGTTGTGCGAACCAATGCTTGGCAGATGGTGTTCCCGTAAGGCCCAGGGGCCTTGTTACTGGGGGATTTTCCACTGAATGTAGTTCTCTTTCAAATTTTTGTTTGGAAACCAGAGAGCCAGTGAGGAGCCTGGGTTAATCCTGGCTGTGGGCTGAGTAGCTCAGCCAGCTGAGCGTGGGGCAGGCCTTTTATCTGGGCCTGGACCTTTGGTTGACCCGGGAAGAGAAGCTTTTTCAGTCCCTGAGACAGCTGGCCACGGTTGACCAAATGTGCGCTGCAGGCTTACTGCCGTTCCCAGAAGTCTCTGGGTCGAGTTGAGCCACACTCTCTGCCTTTGTCTTCACATACATTGTTTGGGGCAGGGGTGTGCGTGCATATGTGAGAGGGGGAGGGGAGGGGCAGGAAGGGAGAGGGAGATCATAGCATATTGGAGCTGGAGGGGACCTTAGCGCCATCTAATCCAACATCTTCATATTACCAGTCATGACACAAGGCTCAGAGAAGTTTAGTATCTTGCCTCATATCACACAGCAAATTAGGAGCCTGCTAGGTGCTGAACAGAGGAATTTTAAGACTTCTAGGCCTGGGGCTGTTTACCACCGGCAAAGGCTATTGACCGCAGCTACCACAGAGGCTCAGCGGCTTAGCAGAGCTGAGGAGTGGGGTGGAAGGGTTAGATTCATTTGCTTGGACCCAATTTCACATCTCAGTAACTGGTTTCTCCCTCTGGTGTTGCTAGATCCTTGTTAGATTAGCTTTTCCTCAAAACCAGCCGTGGGCAGTGACCCGGCTGACTCTGGCTGACCCTCCTTTGAAATGCAGTAGAAAGTTGATTATGGTCGGGGCATGGGCAGCCTGACACCGTCTGCTTCTCAACAGACTGCTCCAGCCGTGGCCTGAAATTCCTCCATCACAGGCCCTCTCTGGGGTTATCTTTCTAGGATTCCTCCATTTACGATGTAAATACCCCTGGGAGCCGCAGTGCTTTTCCATCTGCCCTGCTGTTGTGGCTTGAGAGCCTCTTGGGATGGGATCTCAGAGCAGGTCCTGAGAGAGAACTGGACTGAGCACAGGTGGGGTGGGGGTGAGGTGACAGGGGAAGTAGGAAGTGAGGCCCTGGGTCGTGGGAAACACACTTTTCTCGCTGCACACATCCCGTGAGGGCTGGTGGGCTTGGAGGGCCTGGCCCCTGCCTGGGTGAGGGCACTTGCCTTTCTTGCATGATGAGCTTGACCTGACTCCTAACCTCAACCTGGCTGCCTGGGAAATCCAGGGTCTCCTCAGAATTGGGCCCACATTTCATTCCTCTCACAGATGGGGAGCAGGGCTAGGGAGGGGTGCCACACCTGAGCGGGCCCAGGCAGAGGGCTAGCTGACATTTCTCGCCATTTTGGGGGCATGGAACGGCTCTTTTTTTGTTTTTTTTTGGAAGGGCTCTTGAGGACCTTTCCTATGCTTGAGGCCTCAAGGTGGCTTTGGTGAGAGAGCAGAGGAGGGTTCAGAGCTTCTGATGGCTGTGGGAGGGCCTGGGGAGGTGTCTTTGCAAAGGCAGGGGAGGCTCCCCTTTTCCTAGTGTGATTTCAGGGGAAAGGAGGAGAACCTTCTAACCTTTGAGTGTATCCACAACCCCCATTGGCTCTGCCTTCTTACTGATGGATCAGCATTTCTTTGAAAAAAGAAAGAACATTAAGAAGAGGTTTTAAGTCATGAATATCATACAAAATCTAGAAATGCATAAAGAAAAAACAAAAACAATCACCTATAATCCTGTTGCCCAGAGAAAACCACTGTGAGCATTTTGGCTTGTGTCCTCTCAGTGTTTGGAGTTTGTGTGTGTATATGCACAGATAGGGGTGTGTATGTGTATATATGTGTGCACATGTGTGTGCGTACATTTGTGTGTGTGTATAGGGTTGAAGAAAAACAACCCTCTTCCCTGTCTGATGTCTGAACCTCTTGAGAGAGTCTGAATAAAGGGAAGGCAAGGAAGATCTAAATGAAGAGAAGGGGGCATTATAGAGCTGTGGGCAGAGTTAAGGACGAAATGCTCAATGGCGTGCCCTTCTACGGCTAGCAGCAGCCGGGAGTACTTACCTCCCCTAAGGATGCTGGCAAAGTGGAGGGATTGGATTTGGAGAAGCTGTCGCCATAGAGGGGGCTACAGGGCAGGCCCATGGCCATGGAAGGATGGACACAGAAACTGCCAGCAGTAGGGCACTTCTCACCCTCTGACTCTTGCTGGTGCCTCCCATTGTTGCACCCAACTGAAAGCCAGAGGTCAAGGGGCCCTGATGATGTAGCCCACAGGGGTCAGCCTCCCTGGGCTAGAGAAAGAACAGAAGGGATGGCGTTGGTGGGGAGTGGCAAACAGACAGACAACAGAAACTTCCTTCCCTGGGGAGGAGTGAGTGAGGAAGCGAGGAGAGGCTGATGTCGATGGTGGAGCTGCTCCACAAGTAAAAGTCAGGAGTGGAGAAAAAGCTCCTCCCCCAACTGTCCTCCTATCTATCTATCTATCTATCTATCTATCTATCTATCTATCTATCTATCTATCAATCAATCATCTGTCATGTATATTTGTCTCTTGGTTCTTCCAGGAGAAGATCATAGGCGGTATGAAGTAGCAGCTAAGTGCAGGCTTTGGGACTAGACAACTTGAGTTGAGTGCTGGCTGGACCTCTTAACAGCTGTGGGAGTTGGAGCTGGTTATGTCACCTCTCTGAGGCTCAGTTTCCTCATCTCTCAATGGGACCAGCGGCGGTTGGGAGGATCAGATGAGTGGAAACATCTAGAGTGTTTAGAATGTGCCTGGAACATAGGTGCTCAGTTAGTTTGTAGCTATGTCAACAATTCATTGTATTAAGAACTAGTGAATAGTTGGGTGATACTTCCTTGAGCCAAAAAAAAAAAAAAGCCAGTCACCAGGTCCTGGGGGGCTGGAGCCAGCTTGCCCCCCTCTTCTCTGGCCGGCTCACCCCAGGTTAGAGTCAGCTTTCCCAGTCAGGGCCCTAAGGATGACCCTCCAGAGGGTCTTTCCGGGCATTTCTCTCCCAGTTCATGCCTTTGAAAATAAAAGTCCTCCTGGGGAGGGAGCTATTCTCACTGAGGTGCTAAGAACTGATCAGATCTTGGCAGGAAGGGAGAGGATGTTTAGTGGCTCAGACTGGAAAGGAGAGAAGGAGAAGGGAAGGAAGAAAGAAGAGGAGGAAAGTGCTCCTAAAGGCAGGAAGGAAAGCGTGAGACACTTGCGCCAGGTGTGCACTCACCGATGTCCCCACCTGGCTGCCTTCTCGTGTGTCTCCACTGCCTGAAATGTAATGAGGCTTAGTGGGGTCCTCCAGGCCTGCCTCAAATCCCTCTCTGCCCCTTTCTAGGTTGCAAGACATGAAAAGAGCCTGAGTTTCCTCACCTGTACAATGGGAATAATAACCCCTCATTTGCTTGTAGTGAGGTTAAATGCAATGAAATAATGCATCTGTGGAGCTTGCTAGAGTGCCTGGCACAAAACACGAAAGCAGCATATGGTCACAAAAAATAAAACTAAGGGACCTGAATAGACTTTTCTCCAAAGAAGACATACAAATGGCCAGTAAGCACATGAGAAGATGCTTAACATCACTAATCATTAGGAAAATGCAAATAAAAACCACAATGAGACATCGCCTCACACCCATTAGGGATGGCTATTATTAAAAAACCAGAAAATAGTAAGTGTTGGTGAGAATGTGAGAGAATGGAGCCCTTGTACACTCTTGGCGGCAATGTAAAAGGATGTAGCCATTGCAGAAACAGTATGATAGTCTCTCGAAAAATTAAACATAGAATTACCATATGATCCAGCAATTCCATTTCCAGGTACATACCCAAAAGAAATGAAGAGATATGTGCTCACTCATGCTCATAGCAGCATTATTCACAGTAGCCAAAAGATGGAAGCAACTAGGTATCCACTGATGGATGAATAGATAAACAAAATGGGGTATATACATGCAGTGGAATATTGTTCAGCCTTATAAAGGAATGAAATTCTGACAAAAGCTATAACATGGATGAACCTTGAAGACATGCTAAGTGAAATAAGCCAATCACAAAAGGATAAGTGTTGTTTGATTTCCTTTACATGAGGCACTTAAAGTAGTTAAATTTATAGAGACAGAATGTAGAATGGTGGTTGCTAGGGGCTGGGGGGAGAAGGGAATGGGGAATTGTTTAATGGGTACAGAGTGTCAGTTGGGGAAGATGAGAAAGTTCTGGAGATTGGTTGTAGAACAATGTGAATGTACTTAATGCCAGTGAACTGTACACTTACAAATGGTAAATTTTATGTTATGTATATTTTACCACAGAAAAGTAACAAAACAACACACCCAAGGAAGTTATAATAACACCATTGTTATTAACAACAATTACTATTATCTTTCTGAAAGTGGATCCTGTTTATATTCTTAACACGCTTTTCTTCTCAAGCCTGGCACAGTGCCAGGCTCTCAATACACAAAAGCTTCAAATATAACAAAGCAAAAAACACCAACTCAAGAAACAAAAAACGTGGTAGTTGTAAGATCTCCTCTTCTTCATTTTCCTTCTCCATTTCCTTCTTCTTCTGGAAGGCAAATCCTGTGTCTTTTCACCATTTTATTTCCAGGGCCTATCACAGTGCCAGATTACTAGAATTTTTTTCAATTAACAAATGACAGAAGCTGTTCCTAGGAAAAGGCTCGTCTCTGTCCTCCTACTTATTCTCCTAGAAATACATCTTGAAGCTATTGACTTGGGTATGTAGATATAGTAGAACAATTAAGAAGCTATTAAAAGAGACAGCTCCTCTTTCCTAGAGGGGTCAGAGCTGTATCAGTTTATTGCGATAGAGCCCATTAGGTGAAAATCAAAAGTTTTGGGTCAGAGGAGCCAGGACTTGGTGAGAGATTAGCAAGGTTCTTATCCCTTTCTAGAAATGCTGAGTCCTTCATCATTAACCAGAAAAAAACAGACAAGTGTCCTCTCTAAGATTCAAGTCACTTCCAAAGGGACTGACTTCATTCCCTTTGGATTACGTAAGAGGTGTTCTTGGCACTTTATTTTATTCATTGAACATTCCTTTGAAATGTTCTAATTCTGGGATACACAATAGTCACTTCTTGGTAGAGCAGGATTTATCTCAGGGTTTGAGAACTTGTATGTTAAAACCCTTGGCGACTGGAACAAACAACCTGTTTGCCTGTTTGGCTTATTTTCACAGAGTATTTGGAACCATTGTGGTCTTTTCTCATCTTACAGACCATGTGACTAATCTTTGGAGTAAGAAAAGAAAGGAAGAGGCAGAACTGGGGTCTTTGACCTAATTGACAAGGGCATCAGGTGGGCTAGTTTTTGCCTCACTTCATCCTGAAGAGGGTCTGTGCACAGTTACAGCAACTTTCACTACCGTATTGTGCAGACTGGAGTTGCCAATTGTACTAGTTAGCTTTTGCTGTGTAACAAATGACTCCAAAACTGAGTGGCTTAAAACAACAGCCATTTATTTACCTCATGAGACTGTGTCACTGGTTATTTCTCTTATCTGGGCCTTGGGCTCATGCATCTGTGGTCAGCTGTAAGATGGCCTGGGCGCTGGCTGGTCTAGGATGGCCTCACCTGGGTTGACTCATCTCTGCTCCATGTGGCCTCCCATCCTCCAACAGCCCAAGTGTATCCTGTGGCAGTCGCCTAAGGCCTCGATAGAGAGAGTAGAAATGGATAAGGCCCCTTGAGATCCAGGCTTAGAACTAGCCAGACATCACTTCCATCGCATTGTATTGGCCAAAGCAAGTCAAAAAGCCAGCCTGGATTCAATGAGTGGGGAAATTGATTCAAGGAGGGGAATGATTGCATGATTGCAGGCCTTTTTTTGCAAACAACCTACCATTCTAACTTTACAAGTCTGCTGTCATCAGTAACATTATATGAATGGAAGAAATAAGGAAATAGCACTTAGTAGGGGAGCTAGAGGCAGTCAAATGTAGCGATTGAGAGCATGGCTTCCAGCCGTATTGTCCAAGTTGAAATCTATCTCTGATACTAGCTGTGTGACCTTGGGCAAGTCACTTGACCTCTCTATGCTTTAGTTCCCTCTTCTTTAACATGTGAATATTAAAAGTGGCGCCTACCTCATAGTGTCTGCATGAGTTTGAAATGAACTAATATTTGAAAAGCACTTATAACAGTGACTAGTACAAAATAAGCATTTTAAGAGTGTTAGCTATTACTATTATTATTAATTATTTTTATTATCATTAAAAAAATAAGTCAGATGGGGCCCTAGGAGAGGTCAGAGCATTCTAAGTCTTGGGGCTTTGGTGAGACCCTACTCAGTCCTCCTCCCCTTCATATTGTGAACCAACTGAGAAATAGACACAGGACTCAGACAGAGGTGAGAGGATCCGTTTATACTGGTAAAGTTGGACTAGAGATCTCAGCTTGGGTCTGAGGCTCGTGTGGTCTTCCTGCTCCTTTGCCCTGTTAATTCATTGGTTTACTCACTCTTCTGCAGGGGTTAAGTCCTGCCCTGGTGAGTTTATCACAGGGCAGGGGGAGAGGAGAAATAACTCGGGTAGAGTGCTTGCATGCAGGTTCCCAGGAGACTCCACATGAGTCTCCTTTTATCTACCTCCCCACTCAGATAGCTCGGGATTGTGAGGAGAGAAAGTGATCTCTCCTGAAGGGTGAGGGGAAAGCCCTCTTGATCACCTGGGAACAGGAGAAGTGGTACATTATATCTTTGCTTATCAGATATTCACTGTCCCTCCCACTCCTCAGTGGGAGGAGTACACACTCTTGCCCCATGGAGGTTGGCTCCCCAGTGTGACTTGCACTGGCCAACAGAATGGAGCAGAGCGGACGTGTATCACATCGATCAGAAGCTTGAAATGTGCCCCCATGTTTGACTTGGCCTCTTGAGCATCTGCCTCTGTCATGAGATCAACATACCCCAGACAGTGGCTTCCCTTTCAGCCTGGGTCCTGCAATGAGAAGACACGTGGAACAGACTTGAACCTGGCCTGTGGCCTGGAGCCAAGCCCAGTTGTGCCCAGCAAAGCCACAGAAGACTGATGTGAGAAATAAATATTTCTTGTAAGCCCTTGAGATTTTGGGGTTTGTTTGTTAATGCAGGAAAAGCTGACTACTGTAAGTGAGTGATTGGCATGTTTCTTGACCACTAAATGGGAGGACGAGCGTGAGCAAAGTCAGAGAGGAAATGATGAGGAGCCACAAGCAGTTTGGGGATGCTGGGGCATCACAGTGGGATTTGAGGCTGGGGAGCAGGCAGGGACAGTCTAAGGAGGATGGGCCTCATCAGTCATGGCCTTTGGACTTCAACCTGAAAGAAATGGGAGTTATTAAAGGGTTATTTAGGAGAGTGACGGGGATTAGACTTGAACTTGAACTCATCCATCTGAATAATTATAAAGAGTCCTGAGATGCATTTGGGCCTTCCGAAAATAAGTGAGATGGCTGAGGCCTAGCTCCTACTTTAGGTAGCAGGTGGAACTTAGAGGGGACCAGACCCAGATTGAAATTTAGGGCCTTGGCTTCCTGAACCCTGTCTCACCCAGGTGTGTCCATTGAAACGGAAAAGGGAGAGGTGAGACCAGATTCTAAGTCAAGCTGTGAAACAGGTTTGCTGTGGGAAGACCCCTGGACACAGAATTAGAGAAGCTGAGTGTGAGTCTTGGTTCTGCCCCTTGCTTAATGTTATTGGGTTTCATGGCATTATTTGCAATTCTGCTTGCAAGTAACAAAAACCTAGTTGAGCTAGGGAAGCAAAAGGGAGAATTTATTGTAAGGACACAGCAATGTTTTGCAGAACTCAAGAAAGAGATGCAGCTGGGCCTTAGGAAGAGACTGGAACCAGGAATGTAAAAGTCATCTGGAACCATACAGCTTGTCTCCGCCCACTTGCTTTATTTTTTCTCTATAGACTGACTTTTCCTGCTGCTTGGTGCTATAACATGTGGAAGACGGATGCCCCATAGCTGTTGAGTTTACATCTTCTCTATTCAAGTAATTGGCCCAGGCTGATCCAGAATCACTTAATGCTCATCTCAAATACATAGAAGAGAGGTTTTGATTGGCCCATCTTGGGTTTATTGTCTACTCCCATGTCCATGAGGTCAGAGTCAGGGTGCACAAATGTAGTTAAGGGGAGTTCATGCTTATGGGTGAAGTGGGATGTCAAGGATGTTGCTGTGAGCTGGATTGTTACACCAAAATTTATCTGTGGGCTATCTTAGAACATAGATTCACTGGTTTCACAGGGACCTCAAAAGTGGTTTAAATAAGATAGAATTTCTCACGTAACAGTCCCGTTGTTAGCAGTGTCGGGCAGAGAGAACACAGCTGTAGTGGGCTGGGCTGCCGTTACCTTGGTGTCCACCATTGGCAGGATTTCGCCCTCATCCCCATGGTTCGTTACGGCTCGTCACCGGATTTACCTTCAAGATGGCAGAAGGGGTAAGATTCCGTTCTCTCTAAGACCATGACCCCAAAACTGCCTATATCTCTTTTTCTCTGATCCCATTCTCCAGAACTTAGTTCCGTGGCCAACGGGGCTGCAAGGAAGGCTGAGAAATACAATCTTTCTTCTGGGGGCCATGTACCCACTTAACAATCAGGAGTTCTAGTACTACAGAAGATGAGGAGAAGGAGAAAACTGTGAGACAACTACACATCCTACAGTATAATTGTTCTTAATGTTGTTCTGAGGATCAAATGATCTGGTACGTAGGAAAGCTTTGTAAACTGTAAAGCACAATATAACCGCTCACCTCAGCCTTGGTTTTATGAGCCATGATAGAACAACCTTCTTATGAATTGTTTGTAGTTCAATGTTGGGGTGAAGAGGCTTCACTTTGGAGTCAGAAAGGACTTAATCATTTATTATTTGTGTGCCTTGCGGGGAGTAATTTAAACTTTCTGGGACTCCGTTTCTACAGAGATAAAATGGGGCTAACAATAGTGGCCCCAAGGTCAATCAAGGGTGTTGGGAAGATTAATTCAGACAATGTATACCAAGTCCTTACTACTAAGCTGGCGTATAGTTACTGTTCAATGGGTTCTCATTTTTTACAGTTCCCCCTTGAGGTTAACCACTTGATTCCCCAGATTAAGCTCTAACAGAATTTCAACATCTAATGGAAATCAAATCTCTGAGAACCTGTCTTGGTTGCCTCCCTAGCAGCCACCCCTACCTCCTTTCCGCTTCCCTGCCTCCCACCATAGAGCCTGAATATGCCAGGTATTTGCCTTTCCAGCCTGCTTTGTAGCTAAATGTAACTATGTGACCAAGTTATGGTCAATGGCGCATCCTAGGAAGTATTTTCCTCTCTCACAAAGGGAGAAAAAGATATATGAAGGGAGCTCCCTTTTGCCTTGGCTGACCCCTCACCCCACCCCTTCTTAATTCCTTTGAAAGCAGTAGTATGAGAATGTGATGTCTGGAACTACGGCAGCCATTTGTGACCATGAGGTAATAACCCAAGGGATTAAAAAAGCCAATAAGCTAAGAATGGTAGAGAAGAAGAGTAGCAAGAGCCTGTGTCTTTGATGTCTTTGTTGAACTGCTGAGCCAAACCTGCACCAATTTACCTTCAGCCTTCTTGTCATGCAAGGTCAGAATATCTTCATTGTTTGTCACTTTTACCTGGTTGTTTTGTTCCTTGTTGCCAGAAGCATTCTCATATAAATCCTCCCGTTGTGGGAAGAAGGTGCAGTCTCACTCAGGCTGTTCAAAAGAATATGCCACACACTAAAAAGTCCCTTCCCCAAAAGGGTACAGAAAGTGCACCCCCTCTTATAGTCACTACTCTGAAATGGACACCATTCATCTCAGATTTATGCCTTCTGATGTATTTATTTTTAAGAGATCAGTCTCATTCCTTGATAGTTGCATTCTTGGGCTTCAGCTCAGCTTAGTTCAATATTAACTGAGCACCGACTGTATCGATAACACTAGTGACACACAGTGAAAAAGAGACCCAGACCTTGCCTTCAAAGAGCTCACGGTCTAGGGAAGAGAACAAATAGATGAACAGATAATTCCAAAAAATGGAAAGGCACTGATGGTGTGGAAGTACAAAGGGGGGAAACCAGCCACATGGTGGGGAGAGAGAGAAGAAAGCAACTCAAACCAGGAAAGAGAGCATTTATTGAACACCTACTATGGGTGTGTAGAATGTATGAGTATACGCTTTTAAGTTGGAGTCCTAGTTCTAGGACCAACATCAGCCCATGAGGGCCACCTTCCTCCCAGCGAGGACCACCATCTTTTCATCATCAGCATATTAGGGTAGCCTAATTTACACATCCGTAAAAGACTGAGAGATGGCAGGGGACGCAGAGCCAGCATGGATGCTAATTGATATATCTAGAATCAACACATTAGAGTTTGCTTATTTGCATATAGCTTATTTGCATACAGCCAAGAAAGCGTGAACAGCAATGCCCCAGGGAAACCAATCACAGAAAAGGAGCTCCTCTGTTCAGCGCCCAGGAACCCTGAGCATTCATAGCTAGACGGCATTTTTTGGCACTGCAGGGGCTGTGCTGTGCACCCCTGTACCCCCTCCCCCACTGCCTAAGAAACTCGTAAAGGTTTTTGGCCAGAGGCTCGGATCATGCTCTGATGAGAAGTCTTGTGCTAGATCCAACCCACCGGGATGGCTGAGACAACTGCTGAGGCGAGAGAGCGAGCACCCGTTCCTACAGGTGAGCGATTCCTACAGGTACCTTCCTGGGCGTTAAGGCACTGATAAGGCCTTGTATCCCAAAGGAATATGTGTGGTGCATTAATGGGAAAGTTTAGTTTAGACAGTTAAATAATTTTATATTGGAAGATCTTTTAATGTTAAATAGTCTTAATTGGATGTGTGTGTGTGTGTAATCTGAAAGGCATCCTCTGGTGGGTTTCTACTTATGACAGAGCCAGGGGAGTGAACAAAACAGCTCACTGTAGTCTTAGACCCCCGTAGCTCTAACAGGGTGCTCGTAAATGGGGACTATGCCA
This sequence comes from Ceratotherium simum simum, assembly GCF_057802395.1. NCBI lineage: Eukaryota > Metazoa > Chordata > Mammalia > Perissodactyla > Rhinocerotidae > Ceratotherium > Ceratotherium simum. Next base: position 18,037,529 of record NC_141924.1, read on the forward strand.
GATGCTTCTGCTAAAGTAATGGGGATGGATTTTGTGAAGTCCACGGTCTCTGCAACTCTATCGTCTGTAGAGGCCAGAGCCACAGTCAAGGTTGGACTCTACAAATCCAGGGAAACACTCTCAGAGGACAAGGTCACCCCCGGCCCATGTTGCCATATGTCACTTATTTGCAAAAGTGATGGGAAGTTCTCCCTCACCTGCATTGATGCTTCTCAAGCTCATCTGGCTATGTTTGAAATTCTGTAAGTAGCATTTCATCCTTTTGGCTAAAGCCAAACAGGCAATCTGTGTCTTATGAAGGTACATTCCCTGGAGAGTGAACTTTTACACTTAATAGCCACAAACGTGATGTTCTCACATGGCCTCCTCTCTTTGGATGCCCTTGACAACCCAGTAAGATAGGTTTGATGATTATAACTGTTTAATTCATGTGGAAACAGAGGCTCAAACAGAAGCCAAAATTTAAACCTTTGGCTTGAATTACCCATATCTATGGATGATGTAGGCTCTTGGGCCTCACATTGCTTATCTGTAAATTGGACACAATAATGCAATAGCGTAACTCTTTTGGATGTTATCAGGAAGACAGAATGAAGCACACTACTCTTTCACTTGTTAGTTCATTCATTCACATTTAGCAAGTGGTTCTTTGCAGTCCTGATCTGAGGGACAAAGGGCTACTAAGACGTCTAAGGAGAAATTGCTGCCTCATTGGTAAAAAATAACAATGTTCTGCTTTAATTGGGCCCTTATTATGTGCCAGACACAAGGCATACTTTAATTTAATCCTCCCCAAATGATATTTGTTAGGTATTGGTCCCGTTCTGTGAATGCAGAAACTGAGGCCCAGAGAAGTTAAGCAATTTGCCCAAAGTCACACAGCTAGCAATGGAGGGAGCTGGGATTTGACTCAGATCTGACTCAAGAGCTTTCATTCTCAATATACACGGCCTCTCCTTCATTTGATTTTTCTCTGTGCTTTATTCCCTTCAACTTTGGCTGGGCCTGTTTTAGATAGATGCAGCTAGATGCTAAGGAGCCACACAGTCAAATGGAGATCTGAGCCAGCAGGTAGGCTCATGACCCGAGCAATTTGGTGACAGCTGCTGGGACATTTTAGGTAAAGCTATTGACTGCCTAAACTCTCTGGCTAATTGCTGTATTTTGCTGCGGCCAGGTGTGGACTGAGTGGGCTGCTCACCATCTGCCGCCTCAGTAGCAGGTCCTTCTCTTCACCAACTGCCCTGGTGACTGCCCACAGTCCACTCTTTGTCAGTGTAGGGATCTGGTCCGTCGGCCAGAGTTCGCTCATCACCTGCCATCTGCCTGATATGAGTGGCTGGCACCATCCCTGAAGACAAAGCCCACTGGTAACCCGAGAAGGCCAGAGGCGAGAGGACGAGTGCAGGCTGGAAGGGGACGGCTGGGTGGAAACACCCCAAGGACACATTAATTTCCCTAAATGCCCTCCCGGCATCCTGAAGGTGCCAAGAATCCAATCAGTTGCCCTTTGGAAAGCACACTGAGGGGCTGCTCTTCTTGAAAGAGCAAGAGGCCGGGCTGAAGCCAGGCTACGGTTCTTTGTCCTATCCCTTTTCTGGCTCTTCATTTTGGCTCACAGTTCTGTAATCGGGAGCCTGAAAACTCAGTGCATCCCGTTTGATTATAAAATGGAGATTGAGACCCTGCAACTAACCACATACAAAGTATTTTACAAGTGGCTTTCACAAACATGCTCTTTTTTTTTTCGCTTTGACCATATCCCTATGATGAAGGGTATCATTATCCTCATTTTATAGATGGGGAAACTGAGGCCCAGAGAAACTGCGTAATGTAGTGGAAAGTATGCAGGATGAGGAGTAAGGAGATCGGGACCCTAACCTGACTCTAATCTAATAAATAACAATGGACACAAACATGGAGCGCTTTACAACAGAGGAAGAATTTTCCATATAAGTTTTCAGCCCATCCATACAACACACCTGGTAGGGGATTTCATTGTTATCTCCCATCTTACAGACCACACAGTCAGTGACAGACCAGATCCTCTAACTCCATATGCTATTCTCTTTCCATCAAATCACTTCTCCCTGGGTTCCTCAAGTTCTTTGAGTCTCTATCATAAGAGCTGATAGTTTTTTCTGTCTTTATTTATTTATTTTTTTGTGAGGAAGATCGGCCCTGAGCTAACATCCGATGCCAATCCTCCTCTTTTTGCTGAGGAAGACTGGCCCTGGGCTAACATCCGTGCCCATCCTCCTCTACTTTATATGGGACGCCGCCACAGCATGGACAAGCAGTGCATTGGTGCGCGCCTGGGATCTGAACCTGCGAACCCTGGGCCGCCGCAAGGGAGTGTGTGCACTTAACCGCTTGCGCCACCGGGCGGGCCCCAATTTTTTCTGTCTTTAAAGGGCCAGATAATAAATATTCTAGGCTTTGACGGGCATATGGTCCCTGTTGAAACTACTCAATTCTGCTCTTACAGCTCGAAAGCAGCCACAGATGTACATAAATGGCATGGCTGTGTTCCAGTAAATCTTTATGGCATTGAAATCTGAATTTCATATAATTTTCAGACATCACAAAACATTATTCTTTGATTTTTTCCAACCACTTAAAAATGTAAAAACTAGTCTTAGCTTGTGTAAGGCACAGAAACAGGTAGTGGGGCTATAGCGTGCTGGCTCCTACTATGTCTTTGCCTGTGAAATTGGGGAGCACTAATGACTCTCTCTTAGACTTGTATGGATTAAATGAGATCATACAGGTCATGCGCTTTGCACAAAGTCCGTCATTGCCCTTATATCACACTGTAAGAGCCTGAACTTCCCTGGGCCTCAGTTTCCCCATCTATGAAAAGGGAAGGGTTGGTCACGTGCAGCCCTAATAATCTATGACTTTCTGCCAAATCGCTTCTTGATAAAGAGCTTTGACTGCCTGCCTTCTCCCTGTCCTAGGACCCCTGGATCTCCCTGCCTCCTGGATCTCCCCCGAATTTCTCCACCCCACCTCTGTTCTGCCAAGTTCTTTTTCTCCGTCCTGTCATTAGCTATGTTGTGCCTTGGCTGGCCCTGAAGCGCACTGGATTTCTTCTGCCTGTGTCACGGAGTTTTCACTGGGCAGAGACTCAGCCACTTGGTGGTGCTGTGGGAAGACGTTTTTTCTTATATAGCCACCGGGATGTTTCTCCCGGAGAACTTCAGGTTTAGAGGTCGGAACACCAGAAACGGTGCTTCAGGGCGAAATAGGTGTGGTTCACAGCTGTGCGTGTGCTGCCTGCATTTCTCCACATGCTGTTAGTCTGGGCAGTTGGGCTCTGAGTTCAGGGATTACACGAATCCCGAGGGGGGCTCCTTGTATCGGAGGGGCCGGGGAAAGACAGATTTGGTGGGGCTCCCAATTCATCCGAATTCCTGCAAGTTTCCCAGATGCCCCCTTCTGTCGTGCTGGGGAGGGAGTCAGTCTCCGCTCCCCATGTATAACATGCAATTTCTTTTTGGAGCCAATGGATCTCCAATCAAATGGCCTTTATCTTTGAGGGAGCTGACTTTTGTGACTTTTATAGAACTGCTCTTTGTGAGAGGTGATGTTGCTTGGATACCAGCTGTGGTGTAGCCAAAATATCTGAGTTTGAGTCCTGGCTCCCCGTCTGTGAGCTGCGAGACCTTGGGTAAGGCACCCAATCTCTTAGCACATCCAGTGAAATGTGGGGGAAATAAAAATGTCTAATCCCAAGTGCAATATCATTTTGAGAATTCAAAGAGACCGCATGTGTGAAAGCATTCTGTCAACTGTGAAAGCATGATACTGATGGGAGGTACTAGATACTTCCTGAGGGCAGAGGACTAGCTTATATTATTCTTTAGCCCCAGTCCTTGCACAATGACTGCATCTCACAGATGCTCACGTACCATTTGTTGCATGCGTGAATGAACAGGTGGGTGCAGAGCATCGTGAAGGGAGGGCAGATTGGAAACGTGCCTGTTAAGTTAAGGGTTTTAAAGGAAAAGGCTGGAGAGGCAGCGGGAGAAGAAGGCCCTTGAGAGGAATTTGGGGCACGTGCCTCATCTGCTGGGAAGGCAACTAATGCATCCCTCACCAGTTGGCCGCCGGGGCAGCCTGGCTCCGCTTGGGCCCAGCTGCCAGGCCCCCGGCCATCTCAGGCCCGTGTGACTGCTGCGGAGGAGGTGTGCTAAGAGCTTCTGCCTTCATGGGAGGCTGGTGACGCGCCTGGAACGCCCTCCCTCTCGTGCCTGCTTTTCAAGCCTAAGTCCCTGGTGATAGTAAACGTAATGGATGCAGGGCTGACACTGAGCTGTCCCGGGCCTTGGCAGGGTGGGGCCGAGGGACCTGTATCCCATGGTTAGAAATACAAATAAAAACAGGACAGGTAAATATAGGCAATTATGTAGAAAATCTAGATCCTGACACTACTTTTCCCTGACCTAGTTTTTTTTGTTTGGGACAGAATTACTTGGGAAATTGTAATTGCTTTATATGGTTGTTATAGAACCCAATAGAATAAATCTAATAATATTATTATTTAAACAGTAATAATAGAAGTTACCATTTGTCAGTGCTTACCGCATGCCTATGTAGGTACTATGCTAAACACTTCATAGATGTTATCTTATTTAGTCCTATAAGGTAAGCATTAATGCTGTAGGATCATATCACACAACTCTGTAAGGTAAGTATTACTATGATACCCATTTTACAGATGAGGGAACTGAGATTTAATCTTTAATTACTTACTGAGGTCGTAGAGCTAGCAGATGAAAGGGCTGGAACTCAAACTCTTCATCCATCCACTTATTCATCCCACAAATAATTACTGAGCACCTATTATATATCAGGTACTGGGGATTCATGAGTGAATCACACAGATAAAAATCCCTACTTTGTTCAGACAAGCACAACAAATAAGTAGATTACATAATATATTACACGCTGGGAAATGCTGTGGTGAATAAAGCAGGGAAAGTGGGTAAGGAACATCAGTGGTGGGATGGGGGAGGAGAGGATGGGCTGCAATTTTAAACAGGATAGTCAGGAAAGACCCCACTGACAAGATGACATCTGAACAAAGAGTTGAAGGTGCTGAGTTGCTGAGCTGCATGGGTCAGAGAGCAGAACTTTGATGCTTTTGAACTTTGCCCAAGGGGGCAAATTGAAAAATTGGAGTCCAAAGGATATTTCTATGGATTCATCTTTCCCTTAAGTTCTTTCTCTCTTTCCTGGGCTATGCATTTCCAGAGTAAGACATAGGAAAGTAAACTAGGGAGGAAGTAAAGGTAGTAAAATTCATCCATCCATCCATCCATCCATTTATCCATCATCCATCCATCCATCCATTTATCCATCATCCGTCCATCCATCCATCCATCCATTTATCCATCATCCATCCATCCATCCATTTATCCATCATCCATCCATCCATCCATCCATTTATCCATCATCCATCCCTCCATTTATCCATCATCCATCCATCCATTCAATATTTATATGGCACATTACAAGCCAGATCTATACCTCTCTGAGAAAGAAGAATAAGATCTGGATCTGTACTGTTGGTTACAGTAACCACTAGCCACATGGGGCTATTGATCACTTGAAATGTGCCTCTGTGACTGGGGAAGTAAAATTTTAATTTTATGCCATTAACTAAAATTTAAATTAGAAAACCCTGGAGCAGTTTAAAATATTTTTCTCTTAAATACAACTTTACTATTTTGCTAGGGTTACATTTCAGTTTTACCATTGAAAACTTAGCTCTGAATTGAGATTTACTGTAAGTGTAAAATACACAACAGCTTTCAAAGACAGTACCAAAGGAAAATGTAAAATACCCCATCAATGAGTTTTTATATTGATTACATATTGATTGTCTATTGAAATGGTAATATTTTGGACATATTACGTTAAATAAAATATATTATTGAACTTAATTTCCTTCTCTTTGTTTTTACTTGTTTTTAATGTGGCTGCTAGAAAAGTTTAACTGATATACGTGGCTCACATTATATTTCTATTGGACAGCGCTTCTAGGCTTGACCATCCTGGAGCTCCCGGGCAACTGGGCAGAGCTGAGCACATAATCCAATAATTGTAATACCATGAGGTAAGTGCTATAGTAGACCCAGGAACTGAGTGCTCTGGGGACAGAGAACTGAGCCTTCAGTTCTGTCTAGTGCAGGATCAGAGGAGAGGTGACATCTTAAGCTAGGTCTCCAAGATGAGTAGGAGCCTGTCATCTGGAGGACAGGAAAGGAGGCATCCCAGGCATCGGGCACAGCATGTGCAAAGGCAGAGAGGCATGAAACAGTCAGAAGTGCCCCTGGAACGTCCAGTGCTCAGTGGGATGAGGCGGTGTGGACACGAATCAGGAGAGTACCGTTAGGGTCAAACCGTGGAGGGAAAGGAAACGAGCGTTACTTGGCAGATGAAAGGCGCGCTGGTGTGCCAGCCACTCTGCCAGATGCTTTCTCCTACATCAGCTCATTCGTTGACTCCACACATATAATGTTGACTGCCCACTACATGCTAGGCATTGTTCCTGGGGCTGAATATACAGCAGGGAACAGGACAAAGGCCCCGCCCTCATGGAGTTGACACGCAGGTAACAATATCCAGGATAAGGAGGAAAGAGAACTAACCAAGGTCAGAGAGGTCGAGTGACTTGGGCCAAGTCACACTGCTGGTGAACGATAGGGCAGGGTTCTAATCCACGTCTTTCTGATGCTAATGCCAATGCTCTTGTTACTCTGTCACGCTGACCTGTGTGTCAGGCTAAGGAGTTTGGACTTCGTCCCAAAGACCGGAGGAGATCAGCAGCGTCCCATAGGAGGGAGACACAGGGTCAGATAGATATGTGTTTTAGGCATGAACTATGGTGACCACATGGAGGAGGGATGCATGAGGAGATTGACTAAGTGCTGGAATTCTTGCTTTGTAGTTCTTGTAGATGCCTCTCCTTGCATCTGTCATGGTCCCCACTCCCCTCCCCCCCAATCATAACCCTGTCTCCCCAAGTCTATTGTCAATACAGTGGCTAGAGGAAGACTTTTCAAACCCAAGTCCGATTAGGTCATTGCTCTAATCAGAATTGGCCAATGGCTTCCTGCCTGACTCAGAATAAAACCCAAATTTCTTACATTATTCCACAAAGCCTTACAGGATTTGGTCCTTTGTTAACTCTCTGGCTTCAACTCCTGCTACTCTCCTCCTATTCACTCCACTCACAATGACCTCCTCACTGTTTCATGAACTCGTCAAGGATATTCCTGCCTCAGGGCCTTTGCATGTACTATGCCTGGGAGGCTCTTCTCTCAGATATCCATACTGTCCCCCAGATATCCAGATTGTACACTCTCTCACTTTCTTGGGGCCTCTGTTTAAATGTCACCTTATCAGAAAGTCTTCTCGCCACCCTCATCATTCTCTACCTCCTTAACCTGCCTTATTCTTCCTGCCAGCCCTTACCATTACCTGACAGGTAATACATTTACTCGTCCAGGGTTCGTCGTCTATCTGTAAACCTAATGAAGGCAGGGACTTCGTTTCGGTTCACTTCTGTATCCCCTGTACCTAGAATCACAATGGGCCCATGGTAAGCACTTAGCTAACATGGTTGAATGTCTCCGCCCATTCGGGGAGCAAAATGTAGAGAAGAGCTCTTTATACCTCCTCTTATCCTGCCCAGAACCCCTCCTTTAAGCTCAATGAGACCCAAAGGCTCTTCCGTTGTAGCCAATTAGAGTTGTTCTCCCACATGACTCCAGCGCATCCCTGCACGTGAGGTATTTGCTCTCTTGACTTTCTGGTGGCCACTCTTTCCAGGGTGGCACAGTGTTGTTTTCCGTGTCTGGAGTCCTGCCAGTGCTTCCCCTGTTGACGGGGAGTTTATCACATTTCAGTTTCTTTTCTCGATAACAGAACCTTCCAGTGGATCTCCGCTGCTTTATTCTCTCAGGAAGACACTATCTTATTTTTCAGCATAAAGTTTAGGACAGAGAAAACAAAGCAAATGGAGCTGCTGCCAATCATCCGCCTGCCCCGTCCTCTTCACACAGGCACAGAGAAGGGAGGAAAAGAAGGAATGTGCAAGGAACGTAAAACTGAGTCTCCAGGAATCAAGAATTGTCAGGGGCAGAGGTCATCATAGGTCATCTCGCCTCATGACCTCATTCCACAGAGAGGTGAAGGCACCTGCCCAGGGTAGCACCACCACTACAGCAGGGCCTGGAAGCCCTGTCTCTTGTCCTGTGATTGTCCCCCTACTACGGAGGATACTCACACTGATGCTCTTCCGAAACAGGATCCTTCTGTCCTCTCAGTCACCAAACAGACGAGAAAAAAGGACAGCAAGATCTCAGTCTGGGTTATTTCAGTTGAATCCTTGTAACATTGACTGATTCTACTCATAATCCTGTTTCTTGGTGTCATCTATCAACCTCCATGAAAAGGTCTTCCCTTGTATCCTTTTATACATAAAAGCTAACACCAGAGGGAAGGTGGCAAATAACATTAACAGCCCATACTTATTGGGTGCTACGATGCATCTTATGCACTTCTTAGGGATTTTTTTTTTTTTTTGCATTAACTCAATCTAATCCTCAACAACAATCCTTTGAGCTCGGTATGATTAATGTCCCCATTTTAAAGATGAAGAAGCTGAGAAACACAGAGGAAGCTGCCCAAGATCCCACAGCTTGACAGTGGTAGAGGCAGGATTTGAACTCAGCTGGTTTTGATTCTGGAGTCTATGCTCTTAACCACCATTCTAACTGTTTCTCTAGTCACTTAGCAGGGGGAGAAACATAGCTCTCTGTTTTGATTTGTGAGTAAATATTAGTTTTTATTTTAGTTGTCTAGTCCACATTCAAATAGCCTGGGTTCTCCCAAGAAGTTTGGTGGCCGGAGGTCAGCTGAATGCTATAAATTGTGTTTATTACCCACAGACTCATCTTCATCAAGATGAGACCACGCCTGTCTTTTCCAGCACATCCTCAGCCCTGGATGCCTGGTATGTAGTAGGAAAATAAGAAATATTGTTGAAAGAGTAAATTTGTTTCTTACCGTTTTACAACTATTGAATACTCCTCTTATTTGATCTCCGATACACGTAACCCAGGAAAAATTAAAGGAAAACTCTGGCCCCAAATAATCTGCTTTCCCCTTAAGTTTAGTAGACAGAGAATATAAAAGTGGCATTTTTGGTTCAAACTATTCAGATGGTTGTTATAATCTTCCCTTTTGCTTTTTATATGTAAGTACAAACTTAGTGTAAGCTGCATGTATTAGTTAGAGCAGTTTCAGCTGCTGTAACAAACCCTCCGATTTCAGGGGCTTAACACAATAGAAGTTTATTTCTCACTCATGTACCAGCCCAATGTCAGGCTAGGGGGTGGCTTTATTCCTCAAGGTGATGCAGAGTCAGAGGCTTCTTTTATCTCGGGACTCCACGGTACTCTGGGGCTTTGGAGTCCTCTGCCTCCAGCTAGGCAAAGTGGAGAAGGCACACCCATTTTTTAATTACTGGCCTGGAAGTAATGAACGTTACTTTTGCTCATATTCCATTAGAGAGAACAAGTCACATGGCCATGCTTGCCTGCAAGGGAGGCTGGGAAATATATCCCCAGCTGAGCAGCTGTCCGTCAGCTCCCCCATGGAAGGAGAAGCACGAATTTTCAGTGGGCAGCTAGCACTCTTCTGCCACACTGAAGAATAAGCACTTTCTTGGGTCGCTCTTTAATGTAAGCTGTCTACCAGACAACATACTTTAGTTAGAAATGTCACAACCTTAGGTAACTTTGCAAAACCTCATCTAGACAAATGGAAGACTAGTGCCAATCAAAGCACGGGCATTCACTGATGTGAGCGGGGATGTCAGGCAGCTTGGAACAGGGGTCAGAGCAAAGTCTTAGAGTCAGAGACTTGAGTTCAAATCTTTATTCAGGCAGTTACACACTGCCTGATCATAAGCAACTTACCTCTTTGAGACTGAGTGTTCCTAACAGCAGAATGGGTATCATAACATCCACCCTGCAGTGTTATAATGATTAGAGATAATACATATAAAGGTCCTGGCAGACAGTAGATAGTAGATCAACGATAACTGGTATTACTATGTTTTCTGAACAAAGATTTCTCAAGAAGCAACATAGCTCCTTTCTTTCAAATTGCTTTGAGAATGGAAGGCGTAATAAAGAACAAGTAATGAGCCTGATGTAAATATAAGTTGTAGGACAGTGTGGATGTCATGCTTCCAACTGCAGATGTTACAACATCTGTCCCGTATCCAGAAGGAAGCCAGAAATCAGAGTCTAATCGAGCAGTGTGATTAAACTGCTTGTAATTGCCTGAATTCTAGGGGGAGCTGTGGAAGATGAAAAGTAAGTACAATATTTATAGCCATGATTTATTGAGTGTATATATTATATCCCTTAATCTTCACACCAACCTCATGGGACATATTATTACCACCACCGACACCACCTATGTTATGACCATCGCCATTGTGCAGCTGAGAGAACCCAAGCATAGAGAGGGAAAAGAATTGTCCAAGATGGTCAATTGCTAGTGTGGAACAGCGATTTGAACCCAGGGTGTCTGACTCCAGAACTCAAGCTCTAAATCAAGGAGCGTGGGATCTTGTTGGAGGAAATGCTTTGTCTACGTGAAAACACTCGAACACAATGCATGATAACATTGTGCTGAAGTGCGGTTCAGATTATAAATGCTATAGGAATTCGGTCTGGAGAGGAACTCCCGGGGCTGGGGCGTGACTGTGTGCCAGGCAAAGACTGGGTGTTTCCATCCTTCCCATTTAAGGAGAGGTAGCACAGCACATGGGTAAGAGGAAGGGCACCAGCTTTGGAACTGGACAGGTAGGGTTTAAATCCCGACGCCGCTATTAACAACCTGTGTAATCTCAGGCAAATTACTCAACCTTTCTGATATGGTTTCTTCTATTGAAAATAGGGATTATAACAACCACTTTACAGAGGAGAGTTCACTGTCATAAAAAGGTACCAGCATCTGGTAGGTGCTACTCATTCAACAAATACTGATTAAGTCCCAGGGCCATGGGAGCAACACTATCAGCCAGAGGAAGTTAGGTTATGCTGCTGTAACAAACAACCCCCCAAATCTCACTGGTTTAACACAACACAGGTTTAATATTTGTTCAAACCACTTTTCCATTGCAGGTTAGCTGGGACTGCTCTGCCATCTTTGGAGACCCAGGCTGGCTGGGAGGCTCTATCTCTGTACTTCCATGGGTGTCAAGATAGGATTGCCAAGACTGTACTTTCAGAATCATCGAGACATGGGGATTTGTCCATGAGCTCTTAAAACTTTCCACCTGATAGCAATGCATATCACTTTTGCTCTCATTCCACTGGCCTATGCAAGTCATATGCCCTCATCTAATTTCAAGAGGGCGGGGTAGTGGATTCCTACTGCATCCTGGGGGAGGGAAAGAACCAGAAGATGTTTGGTGAACAGTTTTAATTACCACTAGGACACAATCTGTTTACCTGTACACAGATCTGCTAATCCATATTTTAAGAAAGGGAAACTGAAGTTCTGAGAGGTTAAGTCATTTGACCAAGGTCACACAGCCTATGCCCTGGGGTGCCAGGCTCAACCTGCATGTTACTCACTGTGACTCTAACGTGCATGCACAATGTCTAGACTTTGTATAAAAGCAGAGTATAGTTTCAGGATGGGGGCAGGGAAGCCCTGCAAGTGTGGAGGGCAGACTAGGAATTGAATAAACAAGGTCTTTGTGTTTGTATGATGCAATAACCAGTGTGCTGCTGGGGAATGCAGGAAGGGGCAGAGGGGCTTATGTCAAGCATCAGCAGAAAAGTTTGGACAGACAAGAATACCAAGCACCGGCGTGTGGCAGAGGCACACGCATGGAGGATATGACTGCAGTGCTTTAGGCCATTACTCTGGCAGCAGGGAGGGGGCTCTCTGGGAGGACCCGCTTTTCCAGGAGTCCAGGGTAAGGTGATAAGGGGGAGACAGGAGTGAAGACAGCAGGAATGCAGAAGGAATGAACTTGAGAGCTGCAGCGGAAGAGAGCTGGCTCACTGGTGGAAAAGTAAAGAACCCCCAATCCACGTGCAGAACGCACCAGACATTCTTCATACCTCACTCTTCCAGTCTGGTATACTGCACCGTTTATTAAAAAAAAAAAAATTCCCTAAGGCCTCTTTTTCGCTTGCCGCCTTATTTTTCCTTGCCGCTTCTTAGGAGAACCGAGGCAGCCTCGCCGCCGCTGTTGGAGGCCCTCCCTGCCTGACCCTCAGTTTGTGGGCGTATGTTCTATGTTACCATCTCCAGGCCCTTCCAGTTAAAAGAAAACTCCCAAGGTTCAAGGGGCCAAGAGGCCTGCAAGTTGCAGGCCATGGGCTCTGCGCCATCCGAGGTCCCTGGTTTGCCCACCTCCGAAGGCAGCCTTGGCGGGCAGCGTGGGCGCCCATCTCCTCCCTGGCGCCTCTAGCGCCCCATCTCTTCCAAGCCCCCAACTCTCCTCTTTTCCCAGGCGGCTGCCCGGCCGGAGTCCTGGATGGTGTCGGAGGGCCGGCAGTCCGGCGGCGGGCCCCGGGTTCAGCCTCCGAGCCTCCCTTCCTCCCTGACCCCGCCTCTCTTCGGGGAGGGCGCGGGGCCGGGGTCACAGCGCCCCTCTCGGGGCTCTCCGGGGCGCGCAGCTGCCCCAGGCGGACAGCCCTTCCCCAGCCGGAGGTGGGGGCCCGCGCGGCGGGGGTGCCAGCCCCAGCGGCGCGCGGGGGGGGGGGTGTGCGCACTGCGGCGGGAGGGGGACCGTGACTCACCGCCTGTAACCCAACACCCGCCCAGCCTCCCTTCCCCCCCCCACGCTCCCCCGTCTCCGGCCTGGCGGCCGCGGCGACACCTAAAAGAAAATGAAGGGGCGCCCGGGCCCGTGGCGCCCCCGGCCGGATCGCGAGCGGCTCCCGGCGGCCCCCAGCTCGGAGCTCTCTCGCTTCCCTGGCCCCGGAGCTCGGCGAGCCGCCGCCGCCGCCCGGGCGCGAGCAGGAAGGGAGGCCGGGCGGCCGGAGCAGGAGGCGGCGGCGGCGGAGGGCCCGCGGTAGCTGCGGCGGGCGAGCCCGGGGAGGGGGCGCCCGGGCTTGGAACCCCGCGTCCCCGTCCCGGCCGAGCGAGGACAAAGCCCCCTGGCCGCCGCTGCGGCCTACACCGCGCGGCACAAAGGGCGCGCCGCGACACGCACCCATCCCCCTCCCAGCGCGGGGTGGCCCCGGGCGGCGGCGGGGAGGTGGGGGAAGCCCCGGCCACGCCGCCCCTGGCTCCCCCTCCCCCGGGCCGGGCGAGCGCGCCGCCCCCGCCCCCGCCCCGTCTGCCCGTCCTCCGGGGGAGGGGTCGGGGGCGCGGCGCCCCACATAACACTCCCCCTCCGGCGCTCGGAGCCACCCCTCTCCCCTCCCTCCTGCAAACACCACCGCCTCCCCTGCCACCGCCGCCACCTCGCCCGACGCTCCGCAGCTCGCCGCGGCCGGTGGGCGGTGCGCGGACCGTGCGCGCCGGGGGCGCCAGATGTGCAGTCCCCGCCGCCGCCAGTGACCGAGCCGCAGCCCGAGCGGGATCGGGCCGCCTCCCCAATGCTGCGGGGGCGACCTTGAGCGCACCCCGGCTTGCCTCGGCGGGGACCCCGACACCCCGAGCGCTGTGCCCGGACCTGCCCTCTGCAGCCCGGCTCGCCCCGCGTTTGGACATGGAGGGGGCCGCTGCGCCCGCGGCGGGGGACGGCCCGGACTTGGGGCCGGGGGCGCCGGGCTCTCTCCCTGAGGCGGTGGCGGGGGCCACCGCAGCCCCCGCGGCGGCGGCCCCGGAGCCCAGGAAGCCGCACGGGGTGAAGCGGCATCACCACAAGCACAACTTGAAGCACCGCTACGAGCTGCAGGAGACCCTGGGCAAAGGCACCTACGGCAAAGTCAAGAGGGCCACCGAGAGGTTTTCGGGCCGAGTGGTGAGTGGGGAGACCCCGGGGGGGGGGGCGGCGGGGCGCGGGCTAGACGCGACTGGGGACCGAGGGCGCGCGGGGCGGGGGTCTTGGGCACTGAGGCTCTCTTATCCGAGAGGGGCTTCCCGGGAACCCCCAGACAGACTCCTCATTCTCCCCCCAGCTCCCCGTGACTCAGGCGTGTCTCTCTCCCGAAACACTTGTTACATCCTGTCTGCGCATATTTTGGGGGTTTTTATCCCAGCAGCAAAGTAGTGTTTATGATTTGCAAACACTTTGCAGCGTTGGGACCGGCGTAGTCTCCCTCGCGGGCACGCATTCAGACCATGCCCTGGAATGCCTTATTGCTCTAACTCCAAACAGACCCACGTCCTCAGCTCGGAGCTGGTCCCCCAAGTCCCGTGTCCTGTGGATGAATGCGACTCCCTCTCCCCCTGCATCTTCCCATTCGTACTCCTCATCACGCTGGTGCTGGTGTCTGCTGCATGGGAGGGCAGACTCCTGCCTGTTTAGGTTAGGGAGCAAAAGCGAAGAAGGCTGCTGCACACCTGAGGATTGTGACAGTTAGCGTCTGCCTTCTGGCAAGACTAAAACGCCCAGGGCATGAGTAGCTGCACAGACGCTGAGTTGCAGCCGACTCAGTTGCATTTCAGGTCCTGACTGCAGGGCTACTAAATTGCTTCAGGGGTCTAGCCCAGCCCCCCCACTCTTTGTGACAGCTGAAACCTTGCCAGAGTCCCAGCGCCATTTGCACATGCCCAAGGAACCCCCTTGAGTGCCTTGGGGTCTCTGCGTTGTCCCAAACTTGGTTTGTTGTCATTTTCCTTTCTGCAGAACAAGCTGTTGAAATCCACACTGCTTGTGGCTAGAGGGTTAGGTTCAAAGTGACTGACTGTTGCAGAAAGATTTTGAGTGGTGTGTGGCAGAAAATTAACACGGTTCTTTGATTTGCAGCATCTTAGATGAATTTTAATCAATTTAGAGCCAAAGTCAGGAACTAATTATAGGACTCCTTGTGTACACTTTTGGGGATGTTTCGGGGCCCAGGGTTGCTTATATACTTAGATGACCACAGGGAAAAAGCAAAATGAACTGTCAGATGAAGTTGTAGGTTGATGTTGATCTTTTTCTTTTGCATCTGTGCAGGAACAGTCCTGTGGAAAAAATGGGGCACCAATCGGGAAGTTCAGCCCCCAAATTCCCAAATATTTGGATACTTGGGTAGCTCCCTCATTCTAAGCTTCACTGTTTGGGTTGATACAACTTTATCCTTTAGCTTTAAAAAGAAAGTCTGTTGTGGGTTAATTGGAAATTTGAGACATGGTACATTGTATTTTTAAGCTGTCTCCCATAAAGAAATTCTATAACAAGCTAGTAGTTGAGAATTCACTGCGCAGGTGTCATTTTTGTAGGTTGAAAATTTTAAGGAGAAGATGGATGTAAAGATGTCCTTTTGAGGAGCACACTTTTGGGTTTGTGGAAGAAGATGCTGAGAAACGTGCACTTCATTCATACTTTCCTTCTGAGGTGATATTCCCCAGGCTGGATGTTGAATAAGTAAAAGCTAAGCTTAGCTCCTTGCTCATGTTGTCTTAATAGCTGTTGAAGAATCGCGCTGGGAAGTTGGAAAGCAGAATAATGAAAAACAGACGCGGTTCTAGCTGCAGGTTGAGGATGTGGGCTTGTGAGGGGTTGAGTGGCAAGGGTGTGTCTGGGCTCTGTGAGGGGACACAAGAAGCCTGAAGGCTGGGGAGCTGCTGCAAACTGTTTGAAAGAATGAAACCTTGTCTTATGGCAGACACCTTTTGAGCTTCACTGGGGCTTCCTGTCAGGCATTCGTCTCGCTGCCTGACCCTCAGACTAGGTTACAGTGAAAGGGATTGCACCAGTAGACGGGAGCCTGCCTTTCTCTCTTGCTGGGTGTCTCTCTCTTTATTTGCAGAAACGCTGAACATTCCGTCGGGATTTAGTGGAATGGCCACTAGGGGGCGCCCTGAGAACGGAAGAGGCTCTTTGCCGCCAGACTTGAGCCCTGCTCTCTTATTGTCCATTTCTAGTGCGGTTTCCCATTGTTATTAATTTCAGCTAAATCTCTTGTTTTACTCAAAAAGTAGGTAAAGATTTTGAATCTGGTAGCAGATCCAGGCCCAGAAGTTGGCAATCCCCAGACTGCTTTCTACTTGATAGATAAGTTTCGAATGTTAGCAGAATCAGCTGGTGAAGACTTGGCATTAAACAGATGGGAAAACTGAGGTTGGGTGATGGCAAGGCTGCCTGCTGAGCGCAGTGCTCACAGATGCTGTAAGAACTTAAGTGAGAAACAGGGATTGTCAGGTGGAAAATTCCCTGTGCCTGGCTCGACAGAAAATAAAACAAAGCCACAAAAAATTGGTCAGCAAGTTGTTCTTGCCTGTAGGCTGTTTGGTGACTCAGAATCTGTCAAGAGCTGCAAGACATTTTCATCTGATGTATGAACCTGGAGTTTTCTTCTGGTTCTAAGGATGCACAAAATATATACAGCTTGCTTTTGAGGTGCAGTTGAGGAGAGCTGAGAGAGTGCTGTCTCAGTTCTGCCTTTTCAGTCTTCGGGGAGAGTTCCGAAGTGGTGTTTTGTTTTCATTTGATTTGTTGCCCTGCCTTTTATAGCACCTTGCAAGAGGAGCAGCGGCTTGAAGCCACTTTGCTGATGTGAGTGGCCGAAGTCTGGTGCATGAGATGCTGTGGAATCAGCACAGCTGATTGAAAGCAGCTCAGAGTCAGAAAAGTGTTTAAAAATGAGAATGTTGTGGCTTTTAATTGCACGTCTGGAAGGGCCTTCTGGATGAAACAAAACCATACGCCATCGTCTTCTATGTTCTGTGAAAGGCAGTTCTGAAGAAAGTTGAAGTGTTAGGAACTTGGAGTCCAGCTCTTTGCGTGGTCCGGGCATCCCCCCACTTCATTCCCACATGTGGTCTTGTGGCCACTGCCTGAGCATGTCCACGTGATGAGGACTCAATGTGGCTTGTTCCAGAGATTAGCAAGTGCAACAATGAGGCCCTCTTGCAGAAGGGCTAAGAGCTCTGGCTTATGTGCAAATCCTAACTGACCCTTTACTAGTTTTGTGACCCTGCACAAGCTATGTAACTTTGAAACCTCAGCTTCCCCACCTGTAAAATGGGCTACTAATAGTACCAACTTCATGGACTTGTAAGAACGGAATAATCTGTAGAAAGCCTCAAAGGGGAAATAAGCCAGTGTAGTTTCCCCTTTCAGCAGGTTTGTTTTCTCATCTCCCTTGGACTTTCATTTAGATTTATGACCATCAGAGAGACATGATGCAATGGACAGTTAGCCCTGTATCACTCAGGGAGAGGCAGGGGAATAATCAACTTTTCAGGTTAATTAGGGAATGCTAGGTTAATTAGGGAAGTGGGCCCGTAGGAAGCCAAGACAATCAGCCAGATTCTGATAGGATCTGAACGCATTTCTAAAGCCTTGAATTTGGCTTTGTTTATTGTACAACTTTTGTTTTGATACAATTTTGGGCAGGGCTGTGGAGTGGTGCCCCCATGTCATAAAGTGGTGTGCGTGTTCTTTGAGCCAAGCTCCCTGGCCCTTTAGGCTGCACAAAGTATTGCCAAAAAAACCCAAACCAAAAACAACATTTTGGGGAGAGGTGTCATGTGATCACCTCACTGTCAAGGGCCAAGTTCAACTTTCCCTCTGCACTAGGTTTTCTCTTGTGAGCAGTGTGGTGCGGTGTGAGCAGGGGGCGAGGCCTCTGGGAGGGGTCTGGCATGGGAGTAGAGGACTGGCAGGCAGAGTGTGCTCCCAGTTTGCCAGGGGGTCCTTGGGTACCAGAGCTCTAGATTGGATAAGGAGGCATCTTCATTCAGCAAGGGAACTGATTTGACCAAGAATGGGTGTTTTAATCACTGGCCCAAAGTCATTCATAGCCTGGCGCTGGAAAACTGCAGATCAGTGGGGCAATTTAGTAAGCTGGCCTGCCGAACCAGGGAGTGTGTGGCTGTCATATGCATGGTGGCTGAGGTGCCGCCATGTTGCAGCTAAGGCCCAAACCCAGTTTCAGGGAGCAAGGGACCTTGGCAAATGTATAGTCCGAACTTCTCATCCTGGAGGTGGGAACAATAAGGCATAGAAGTGTTAAGTGACTTTCCTGAGGTTGCCCAGCTGGTAGGTGACTGACCTGGGTCTAAGCAACCTGATTCTAGAGTTAGTATTTTTCCATCACTCATGTAACAGACATGATCCTCAATCTTAAAGAACTTACAATCTAGTAGCGAAGATGAAATGTATTTACAAATATTGAGCTAATTCTGTTCACTTGAACAAAGATTTATTGCCATCTGCCATGTGCTTCTCGCCATGTTATTCATGGGACATAGACACAAATAAACCCAAGGAGCTTCTAGTCTGGTGAAAGAGAGAGTAAGCAGCGACTAGGCCGTGGGTACCTCTTCTATGCAGGACTCAATTATTTCAGGTGATTTTCAAGTTGGAGTGTAGCTCATTGAAGCTTAGCTCATTAAATTGCATTCAATCCTGGATAGGAACACCCTCTCCCCGTATTGCCTCTGCTGCTGTTATTTCTACCAGCTGATATTTTGAGAGCTTGGGGTGTGTCACACGTGCTAAGTGCTTTACAGACATTTTCTCTCACTTAATCCCTACAATAACCCTAAGAGGTGTGCACTCTGGTTAGGTCCATTTAACGGATGGGGAAAAAGATGCTTAGGGAGGTCAATCACTTGCCCAGGGTCATACAGCTAGACAGTGTCAAACAGCTGTATCTATTTTGCAGCCCATTGCTGCTGGAGAAATGGAGAACATTCCTTATATTGCACAGCTGGTGACCTCTGGACTCAGGCATGGTACTTCATTCATGGTACCTGAAGACCAGCCAGGGGGTGATTCTTTTTCTGGGGAGTTTCTTGTTGCTCTTCAGGAAGGAGATGTAGAGAAGGAGCCATGGAATACTTACTGTAGGATTAGGAGGGCAAATGCTGTTGAAGATGACCCTGGATTTGGGATTCAGAAGACTGAAATATGGGGCATTTCAGACTGAGGCCAGATTCCAGGGTGGGCCGGCCAGATGGCCTGGAATGCAGAGTTTGTGCTGGGACACAGAAGGAGGCAAGATTGCTTAGGTAGGATAGGGGGTAATAATAATATTTAATAATGACAATAATATCAGCCAACACTTCTTGAGTGCTTATAACATGCCAGGTACATATTAACTGATTGAATCCTCATAACAATCCTGTTATCATCCCATTTTCTAGTGAAGAAACTGTGGCTAGCCTGCCCAAGGTCACATACAGCAGCAGAATCAGGGTTTGGACCCAGGCAGTGTGGATGCAGAGACCTCGAGCGACTCTCTTCCTCTGGGTGGGCCGAGCTGGGTTCTGATCACAGCAGGGCTCTGAGCCCTTCAGTCTGGCGTGGCGGCCTGGAGCAGGGAGGCCAGCCTGGAGGTTTTCACAAGAGTTGAGGTATGAGAAGGTAAGGATAGGAACCACATTGGGAGAGAGATATGTCAGCTCCTGGCGAACTGTCCGCTTGTTGGGCCTTGAATATGTTTTAATGGATCTGGTCAGGGAGCTCTCTACCTGGACACACACTGAGTTCTTTGTGTCTTAAGCAGCCTCAGATTCTGGAATCCGTAGGGGGCCTGGAGAGGTCACCTGGTTCACTTCCCCGTCTGCAGACAGAAGTGCACCCACACCACGCCAGGACCTCGTGATTGTGCTTCCTCCTGGGAAGCAGCAGGAGATAAGATAAGTCCATGTATCTTGTCTGTTGGCAAGCCCTGTCTAACCATCCTAAACCTACTCTCAGCACCTGGCATTGTGCCAAGCACATAGTAGGTCCTCAGCAAACTGAAGTGAATATATTGAGCAAGGGACTATGTTAGGAGATGTCGAGGCTGTAGGTCATCATCCCTGACCTCAAGGAACTTTCTGATTTGTTGGGAAGAAAAGACAATGGTTGGAAATGAATGGAGGGTTACATAGCAAAGCCTACAAAGCTAGGCAGACCCCTCCCTGCCCGAATTCCCTTTCTGTGACATTTGCATGCATGCGTTAGGGAGAGAGAGACATCTCTCCAGGGTGGGTTGGCTTCCTGGCCATGGCTTCCTGTCCTCAGTGGCTCCGGAGTCAGACAGCATAAGTCTCATTTGTCTTTCCCACATGAAAGTCCTGGAGCGTCTGTAAGCTATGATTTGTGAAGTATCTGCTTTAAAGCAGAATGCATTTATCATCGCGCTGGCCCAGACGACACTATACAGTGCAGGAATGAGAAGATCCCAGGCCCCGGAATAGGAGGGGCCGAGCCAGATGACCCACCCGTGAGTGAAGTCTGGCTGTATTGATAAAATTCTCTGGAAACAGCCCAGGAGCAGCCAGATGTTGGCTTCACGGCAAGACTCTTCGGTAAACTTTTAACTGTATGTTAAAACAGGGATGGGCAGTTCCACCCCTAGGTCCACCTAGGAGAAGTGCAAACACATGTCCACACAGAAACTTGCACACAAATGTTCCCAGCAGCATTATTCCTAAGGGCCCAAAAGTAGAAGCAACCCAAATGTCCATCAACTGATGAATGGATAAATAAAATAGGGTATGTTCATTTTATTTATGGAATATTATTTGTGATCCATTCCATAATTCTATTTATGGGATATTTACAGATTATTATTCAGCAATAAAAAGAAATGAAATACATGCTACAACATGGATGAACCTTGAAAATATGCTAAGTGAAAGAAAAGATCATATATTGTGTGATTCCATTTCTATGAAATGTAGGCAAATCCATAGAGACAGGAAGTAGATTAATGGTGGCCTAGGGCTGGGGTGGGTTGGAAGTAAATGGGGAGTGGCTGCTAACGGGTATGAAGTTTCTTTTTGGGGTGATGAAAATGTTCTAAAACGAATTGTGATGACAGTTGTACAGCTCTGTGAACATACTAAAAACCCGTGAACTGTACATTTTAAATGGGTGAATTGTGTGATATGTGAATTCTATCTCGATAAAGCTGTGATTAAAAAAACCCCTGGGGCCTGGGGTGGTGGGTGGGGAGTGGGGATGGGGGTGGAAGCCATATCTGTCAGGCCCCCAAGATTCCAACCTACGGGTCCACAGAGCTCTCAGGCTCGTTTTGTGCAAGAACTGGAAAGCCGCGTCCTGTGTGCCATGATTGAGAGATCCCTGGAACCGGACGGCCTGGGTCCACATTCCATCCCAGCCCCTGACAGCCGTGTAACCTTGAGCTGGTCACTAATCTCCTTTAAACCTCTGTTTCTCATCTGGGGCTCATCATAGTTCTTATTTTATGGGTTGTTGAGAGGATTCAATAAAATGTTGTAATGTCACTGAGCCTTTAGCCCAGTGCTTGGCACATAGTAGGTGCATCGTAAATGCCACCAGGGCCATTGCTAGACTAAAAGGCACATCTGTGTGAATTAGAAAAAGGCCTCCCTCTAGATGGACGAATTTGAGAAAGCTTCCCTCCTGGCCTGAAGCAGCCCCTAGATGGGTGGCTCTGTGAGGAATGAGTGGGCTGGATGCCATTCACTTGCCCCCAAACTGGGCGCCTTGTGTGTGTACAACCTGCACGGCCCCGTTTCGGGCCCTGGTGGTGGCTTTCGTCATTCTTATTATTAGCTACCACATCACTGAGTGGCTGAAGAGTCCCCGTAATGAAGACAACATACATGGGGGTTGGCACATCTTTTCCTTTCAGTCTAGCAATAAGTCAGATGTATTTAACGAGTGCTTACTAATGTGCCCAGGACTGTGGGACATTTCAGAGGAGAATGTAAGTCCTGCCGTTGAGATACCTAGAATTTAGTGGGGGCATGTAATTTATCCATCTGGAGTAATCTGAGGACAAGGCGAGGTTGTATATAAATGAGGCGTAGAGGAAGACATCACGGCTGTAAAGTCAGACAGACTTAGGTTCAGATCCCTCCCTGCTACTCAGTAGCCAGACGATCCCAGGCAGGCTGCATGTTTTCTCCAAACTTCTATTTTCTTATCTAGAAAGTGCGGCTACCAATATCCTCTGAAGTGGGATTGCTATGAGAAATAAGATTTGGAAGCTTCCAGCACAGAGCCTGGTGCATGGTAGGCTCTTGACAGTTAGACGAGTATTATTATTTTGGTGAGAGGTACTAGTATTGAGCACTTGGGGGTCTCATTTCGGATCGTGGCTCTCCCTGCTTATAACCCTCCCATGGGTTGTGTGGGAACTAAACTCTCGATTTGTCACGTCCTTCAAGGCTCCTGCCTGGGTGTCCAGACTCCCACTCCCTTATTCCTCTGTCTCAGCCCTGTGTCTCTTTCCTTCAGAGCACTCAAACTGTGTGGATTTAATGATCTGTCTGTCTACACCCTTCCCCTCCTCCCCCATTAGAAGGGAAGCCGGGGACCTGTCTTACTCACCACTGCCTCCTGGCCTGTAGGCTGCTGCCGGGCATATGGTGCTCAGTGAGTATGAATGAATGAATGAAAGAATGAATGAATGAATGAAGAACTGCATGGAGAGTGCACCAGCAATGCTGAGAAGGGGGAGTTCTGTGAAGGTGGGAGGCACAGGGAAGGCCCCTTGGCACTCCATCCTCCTCCCTTCCTGGGTCACCCCTCGCCTCCCCACCGTGTGGACAGCATTGCCAAGTGCCTCAAGTGCACCGTGGCTGGAGAGGAGGAGGGAGCCTGCTTCCCACCCTGGGCCTCTGCTCGCCGCGGGTCTCTGGAGCTCCATGGCCTCCTTGAGTTGCTCCCATACTTTTACATCTTCCCGCGACACTCCAGCCCCCATCTGAGAAGCCCTGGCGATCAGCTCTGCAGAGTAGGCGAGCTTTCGATGCACAATGCATTTGCAAGGTTTTTAAAACATTTTCTCCCTGGGTTGTAAATCAAGTACTTAAAGAATTGTAAACCGGTTGGAGTGCGGAGTTAATGTATGTCTGGAAAACACACCATCGTGATTTGCCTTTTAAACTCGAGAAAAGAATTCCACTTCGTTTACTTTCATTAGAGATATCGAGAGGCAGCATGAGGTCCTCCTGGGGGAAGGTGCTAAGAGGCCGCTGTGGTAGGTTCCCCCCCTTCCCGGGAAGGGAGGAGACCCGTGGTGTTCAAGTGGCTCAGGGGTGACTTGAATCTATTTGGCCAAAGGGCAATTTCCCAGTAAAAAAAAAAAAAGGGAGGTGCTGCTTTGTCTTAGTAGTTCCTAACGGCCCATTCCTTCCCCATTCCCTCCCGCGTGTGGTGTGTTAAGCTCCTCATATTCATGTGGCTCAAAAGCCATGAAGGCAGCTGATTGCTGCAGGTTAGACGGAATCCTTGCTGCCTGTTGTCATTTCACTGTGAATTGGGCTCGGTTCATGTATGATTCACCCCAACCCACCAAAGGACACTCACATCCCGGTCTTCTACAGGAGGGTGGGAGGGAAGTGGACGATCCGGTCTAGGAATCTAAAAGGGAGCCTGGGGGTTCTGAGCATGCCTCTGGAGCCAGGCTGCCTGGGTTTGAGAACCCCTCCACCCTTGAACCTCCCATGTAACCTGGAGATGGTCAGCTTGACTCAGTTTCTTCATCCGTGAAATGGGAGTGGCTGTGAGGATAAATGAGTTGTATGTCGAGTTCTTAGAGAAGCGTGTGGCCCACAGCAAACGTTCTCTAAGTGCCGTTCTTGAAAGGATCCCTTTTGGGAAAGGCAGGACGGGCCTTGGCCATCTTTGTACCTCGGGCGGCCTGGGCACAGTGCATTGTACATAGCAGGTGCCCCGTGTGGAACCCCGTTTCTCCACCTGTAAGTTAAGGGGCTGAGACAAAATGTTCTCCAAGGTCCCTGCCAGCTCAGGGAAGAGAATCCTGGGATTCGCTGAATGGAATTGGTGAAATGTAAACTTCGTTTCCCGTTACCTGGTTTTTGCAGAAGGACTTCTTGTTGGGGGGAAGGGGAAGCATCTTCAGTTCTCAAAACCCTTTCCTGATTGTTTGGTGCAAGCTTTATCAAGGGTCAGGAGAGTCTTCTAGTCGAGTGTCAGCCTGTGTGGGAGTGGCCTTCTTGACTTCCCTGCTCTAGTTCCGTGGGATGCAAATGCATTCCTATTCAGCTCAAGGCAGGCCCTGCTTTCTTAAGCACGTCTATGAGGTGGGTTCTGAACTAGGCTCTGTGAGAGATCGAAAATTCTAGCTTTCAAAGAACCTCTCAGTTTTCTCATCTGTAAAATGGGATGATAATAGTAGAACCTGCCTTCTAGGTTCTGTAAGGACTCAAGCACAGTGCTGAGAACAGTGCCTGATCTGTGGCCAGTTCTCAATAAATGTAAGCTCTTATTATTTGGGATTCAGAGGAGGGCAGGCTCATGTTCTAGATTCAGCATCTAGGGAGATCTCAGCTTCTTCATCTTGGTGGAGGTGAGGTGGAGGCAAGACTTCGGATAAGAAAAAGACTGAGGAGGGGCCCTCTTCCTAGGGCAAGGTATGTTTTTGGCAGCCTCGCTTAAAAGGAAGATTTGACTCATATATGTTTCCTACTGTTTCATCCTTAAAGATGAACTCAATCAAGCAAGCTCACCTTCATGGAGCACTTTATCATCTTTGCCAGGCCTTGGGGTAAGTGCGTTGCCTGTATCATCTCACTGACTCCCTTGTCCTCCTTAGCCCCATCCTATGAGAGAGATTCTCTTGCTATCCCCACTTTACCGCAGGGCGCGACACTGTTTGTAACCTGGGGTGACGGCAGGAATGAAACTCACGTCTCTCTGAGCTCCAGCTACGACCCTAGACTGATTCCCAAGAAGGAGTAGAAATATCTCGGTCATTTTTTCTTGTGGCAGGTGTTCCTTCTGCCTCTCCCAGGTAGCACGTTTAAAAATATTTATCAGATATTTGGTGAGCTTCTCCTCTATGCCAGGCACTGCGCTAGGCCCTGGGGCGACCACAGGGAACAAGACATGACCTCTGCCCCAAAAGAGCTCAGCCACCTTTTGGTTCTAGAACGTGCATCTACTCCTTGTCATTTCTAGATCCCCATCCTTGTGGTCCACGCTTAGCCCTCCTTGCTGGCCCATTTAAGGAGATGAATTCCCTGCCATATTTTTTCCTTGTGTTTGCTTTAATCTCTCAGAATTTCAGCCCTTTGCATCAAGCACATCCGTTTTGCAGCCTTGACTTTCTCAGTATCAGTTAAAACAGATGCCAGGAAACTTTGAGAAGCTCTCAGTGGTCCTCGATGCAACATTATTGACTTGTATAGTTCTCGGTACATTTGTAGGTGAACTCTTTCTGCAACTAGCAAAAGCAGTGGGAGGGAAGAGGCTGATCCTCGCTCCATCTGGTGAGTTCAGAGCCCAGCACGTGCAGGGGTTTGGATGGAAAGGCGGGGCAGTGATGCGCTGGCTGTGGGGAGAACCCTGCTTTGTGTCTTCCTTGTAGTTAATTGATATCTGTTTCCCAGGCGGACTCAAAGGAATGCTCAGGGAGGGAACCAGTGTGTGAGTGGGTGTGCAGGCAGCTGGTAGCAGAAATCCTGGAGAGGGGAGGAATTCAGTGGAAATCTCCACTGAGTTGTTTGCACCTTCTTGAATGTGTAGGGAGGTCCAGAGCAGGAGGATCCTTTCTCTATCAGTCATAAGAGCAGGAAACATTTATTGAGTGACAAGGGTGTGCCAGGTACTGTTCTAACTGCTTCACATCCCTTCTCTGCTCTGAGCCTGTATTATTTGTATGTTCATTTTGCAGACGAGGAAGGAGAGGCTGAGAGAGGTCAAATGACTTGTCCAAAGTCACAGAGCTGGGATTTAGGGATGGGCTGTCTGACTTCAGGGTCGTGGTCGTAACCACTGGGCGCCATGGCCTCTCATGGGTACGGATTCTTGGAAGATTCTGCAGCTTCCTGCTGTGGTTCTTCACCCACACACTGGATGGTAGACTCCCAGTGAACCCAGACTTAAAGCTCAGAGAAGTTGTCTCCAGGCTTGTGAAAATAGCCACTGGAGGAACTTTGTTCCGTGATCTCAGTTATTCTGTGTCTTACTCATATATGTCCTCCCGATGCCTAGTTCCGTGCCTGGCACACAATAAGAATGCAGTAAACATTTGTTGAATGGCTGTGGGGTATTATGAGTCTCGGGATGTTTTCAGGAGACTTGGGGGCCAGTCCTACCATGGCCACCACTAGAGGTGTGTGACCTCGGGCAAGATGCTGCGTCCCTTCTATGGCTTCCACTAACTTATCTGTAAGATGAGAGCTCTGGGGCAGATTTTTGTTTTAGGATTCATTATTCATTTGACAAATATTTATTGAGTGCCTGCCATGTGTCAGACACCACTCTGCTCTGGGCGATAGGAAGAGGGTGACCAGGAGACAAATGAGGTTCCTGCTCTCTTGGAACTTACATTCTGGCCTGGAACCTTCCAGATTCTGCATTTGGTGAGTCTTTCTTGCTTCAAAGCAGCATTGCTGAATCCTCCCTTGTTTATCTTCCCTCACTAGAAGGCATGTTCCACCAGGGCAGGGATTTTCATCAATTTTGATTACTGATGTCTCTCAAGTGCCTGGGACAGTGCCTGGAAATAAATATTGGTGACATGCGTGCATGCATGCAGGCCTGAATGAATGATTGTGGTATCTCTCTTGCTAATGAAATCTCAGGATATAAAAATTCTAGGGCTAAAGCCCAAGAAGAAAATTAAGGGGCAAAAGAACCATTTTCCAGGAAAAACAGTGTCTTTATAAAGGCGAGATGCAGCGGAGATTAGGAAGGGTTGTTATCTCTGCTAGCTGAGGGATTAGGGAGTCAGGCCGGATTCCTCGACTTTTCCTCTGGGGATGCTGTTTCACAAACCACAGAGAAAAACCAAACAAAAACAAAAACTCTCCCGTTTTTCCCCCTCCTTCCCTTCAGGCAGAAAAAGCACTTGCTTCTTAAAACAGCTTGTGAAGGAAAACATTATAACAAATATTTTGCATTTCTCTGGTGGCGGCACAGTCTGAATTCCTTTCAGCTCCACAATGAGTTCTAATTTTATGAAATGTTTGGATTAGCCACCAATTTTCCGGTGGAATTTAGGAGGCTTGTATTCATACTTAGGCTTGAAGCGGAGGAATCTCATAAAATCTGTGCAGTGTCTCAGGCCCAGTGGGACGTTCCAGCCAAGGACAAAATGACCATCAACGCATGACGGCGGGAGAAAGAGATCTCTCTGGCAGCTGTGGGCAGGCTTTGCGGGTAGTGGTGTGTTCTTGAACCTCAGTCCCTGGGGCTTGACCGGGCCACATACCACTTTCAACTAATCATGGGCTATAAAAATTCCAGCCCAAGTGCAATGCCGGGTACCTGCCCTTTCAATTCTCGGAGCCAGAGAACATTCGGGCAGCTGGTAATTGGGTGACAGGCATTTGATAACACACGGTGCTCTGTACTCCACCCCCACCCCATCGCACATATTGCCTGATGTTATAATTTCCAGTTTACGTATCTTGTTCTCCCTCTAGATCTGCACTACTATGGATGCATGTGGCTATTAAAATTAAAGTTAATTACAGTTAAAATGAAAACTTCAGTTCCTCGATCACACTAGCTGCTTTTTAAGTGCCTGATAACTGTGTGGCTAGTGGCTACCGCTGGATGGTGCAGAAAAGATCATTTCCATCCTCACACAAAGTTCTGAAGGACAACGCTGCTGTAGATGCTGTAGAGTTGAATGACAGCAGCGACATGCTCCGCCCCTTGCCTTGCTTAATTAGCTCCGCACATAGCACTTGTGGCTCTCTGTAATTATCTCTAAGCAATCTCATTCATCATCTTTTCTGTATCTCCCGGGTCTAGAACAGTGCCTGGTATGTAGTAAGCCCCCAGTAAAGATTTTTTAGAATGAATGAATGAAGTTGTATGATTCAACAGTTGCTTTGCGTATGCCTGACACATAGTGGGCCTTCAGAAAAATTGAACGAATACTTATAGAGTTGTAACCATTGAATGGATTCATCTGATGTTTGTTGAGCACGTTCTATGTGTCAGGCATCATGTGGGGCTCTGGGGATACGGTGATGAGCAGACAGACATGGTTCCTCTAGTTAAGGAGCTTGACCAGTCCAGTGGTTCTTGCATTTGTGGGGACATGTCAATCTCCTCGGCATGCTTGTTAAAATGCACCATCCTTGGCACCCGCCCCAGAGAGTCTGATCCCTCAGGGTTGGGGTGGGACTTAGGGAGACCTGAGAATCTTCAGCATTTTAATCAGGCAATGCAAGTGAACGTGATGGTGTTGGTCCACGCTCTGTACTTTGAGAAACACAGCTCTGGACAATATATTCATCTGGGGATATGCCACCCACTTTTTTCAGTCCACACCTTCTCTTGTGATAACTGGAGGGCCCTAAGACCCCGGGGTTCTTATATTGGGCCTGAAGCTTGAGATGGTTTTCCCTGGTATCCTCCCATGGAGTGATAATAATAGCAAACAATTACATAGCAGTAACTGTGCCAGGCAAGAGTCTGAGCCCATTAAATCACTGACCTAAAGTCATCCTCATGGTAACCCTAAGAGCTGCACACCATTGTTATCCTCATTTTACAGTGGATAAACTGAGGCATAGAAAATTAAGTCACTTGCCCACGTTCACAGCACTCGTCAGTGGAATTCAAACCCTGAAGGGCAGCGATACTGCCACTCACAGCCGCTGGACTCTGAGCAGCTGCCTCCCAAATGCCCAGTGGGCCTTTATGTCCTCTTCTGCCAGTGGCTCGGAATCAAAGGTCAGGCGTATTTATGAAATGCCTGGTTAGGGGATTAACATGTGAGGACATTAGGAGCTTTGTTGATCTACAAATGCCCATCCCTGGCCTTGAGGAGCAGAATTCATTCCTTTGGCAGACGTTTCTGTGGGCCTACTATACGCCAGCCCTGTGCGGTGCTCCCAGGTGAAAGAGCCTTCCCTTGGCCTAATGGGGGAGACAGAGGCATGGGCAGGGACTTCTCCAGAAAGTGCCACAGCTAAGAGACATTTTCTTCTGGACAGGAAAAGCCAAGCGAATCTTAAAAACTAGGTATTCTCTCGTTTTGCTGCTTGCGACAATTTTTTATGTAGTTTTGCTGTAGAATCTGCCTGTTTCACCCAGGAGGGTGTGTGTGTGTGTGTGTGTGTGTGTGTGGTGGGGGTCCAGTGTAAGGAAAGGTGTGTCTCCCTCCCACCCTTAACCACTTAGCAAGGCAGGACGCCCCTTAGAGTTGGGAGCTGCCCAGAACTCCTGACCCACTTGGGAGAACCTTGAAAAAAGGAGAGTGAGAAGGAGAGGAGGGAACATTTATAGAATACTTAGTGTATGCCTTCTGCAGGACACACTCCGGGAGGCGGTTACGTGCATCATCTCGTTTCACAGCAGCGCTGTGACCTGCAGTGACTCTTATTCCCACTTTACAGTTAAAGCAGTTGGTGCTCAGAAAGAGTAACTGATCTTCTCAAGCGACCAAGGTAGCTCCTGAGTTCAAAACTCAGGTCCCTCTGACCCCCGTGGGCTCTTCCCGCTCTACCACTGGTTCTGTGTCCTGGGTGAGCATTCGAATAAACTGGAGACCTTTTTAAATTTTTTTTTTATTGAGGTGACATTGGCGTATAACACAATATACATTTCAGGTGCACATCATTATATTTTGACTTCTGTATGGACTATATCGTGTTCACCATCAGAAGTCCAGTTGCCGTCTGTCACCGTACAATTGTGCCCCTTTACCCCTTTGGCCCTCCCCCTGCCTCCTTCCCGTCTGGTAACCGCCAGCCTATTCTCCGTATCTATGTGTGTGTGTGTTTGCTTATCTTCCACATATGAGTGAAATCATACGGTATTTATCTTTCTCCGTCTGACTTATTTTGTTTAGCGTAATACACTCAAGGTGGGGACGTTTTAAAAGCTCTCTGGGGATGGGACCCAGGCATCAGTATTTTTTTTTTTTTTTTTGTGAGGAAGAGTAGCCCAGAGCTAACATCCGTTGCCAATCCTCCTCTTTTTGCTGAGGAAGACGGGCCCTGGGCTAACATCTGTGCCCATCTTCCTCCACTTTATATGGGACGCTGCTGCAGCGTGGCTTGACAAGCGGGTGCGTCAGTCCCTGCCAGGATCCGAACCTGCGAACCCCGGGCCGCCGCAGTGGAGTGCGCACACCCAACTGCTATGCAACCGGGCTGGCTCCCAGGCATCAGTATTTTTAAACAGACCCCTGGGTCGCTGCAAAGCGCTGCTGGAGTTCAGAGCCACTGGCTGGCGCATGCTGACTGCAGAGGTCCAAGGGGCTGCCCTCCTGAAGGTGTTCCCATCAGCGCCCGGTCAAGCTGTGACCTTGCTCACAGGAAGTCCCCTCCCCCAGCCTTGCCCCCGGTATGCTTTCTCCAGGGAGGCCTGGTGTGTCCAAAGCCGTCCCACCGGACCTGCGCTGGGACCTTTGGCTCTGTTGCATCAGAGGCTGCCCGTAAATCGGCAGCCGGCTTGTTTTCCTTTTGGGCCCCAATTGTAGCGACCTTTGTGTGTCTGTTTATTTCAGGGAAATAATTCCTTCCTGCAAAATCGATTCCCTGGGGGCTACAGAAGTACATTTCGAGGGACTTCTTTTAGCGAGGTGACCTGAAATGTCCTCTTAAAAGAGGCTACAGCTGCTCCCTGTCTCCCAGCCCTCGTCTCACTCTGCCCTCTGACATCGTCCTCTCAGCCTCATACTTTGAAGGTCTCGTTTAGTGTTCTTACTTACATACATCTCTATATACGGTCTATTTGTTAATAATAATAATAATAATAAAAGTGGTTTTGGAGCATATACTGTATGTTGGGCACACTATTGGGCATTTTTGTATGTTATCTCATTGCATTTTGCCTTTTCTTGGCAGTGATGAGAGTAAACACGTGTCTGAAATCTGGGGCTTTTTATCTTTAGAATGGAGGAATTTTTAATCGTGCCATTTGCTGGCCTCGTTAGAGGGTGAGGTGTGCCACGGATGGTAGAGGCTGCCATCTTGGGGCAGTTGGCTTGGCTGGTATGGCGGTGGGTAGTGGGCTAACTGAACAGAAGGGTGTGGGAAAAACAGACAGTAGCCTGACAGCCCCTAGTGTTCAACCTGCCACGAGCCTCAGTCAAGGAAATGGAGACCACTGGTTAATCTGATGCGTTGGTTAAGTGGAAATACTAATAAGTTATGAGAGAGAGCTCTAAATATATTTTTCCAGGTGACTGAAGCACACACCCCACTTAAAAGCTAATCTTTTAAAAAATTGTAGCCATTTATTATGGAAATCTTTCTTAAGTGGATGCACTTTCTTGCCTTCTTAAAACAAAGTGCGTTGAAGGTGGTTAAGACTTTTCTTGATGTCTTTGGGCAACTGTCTTCAAGGTTCTCAGTACTGTGTTTTGGAGTTCTCATGTCTGCTATCTATGGTTTGTCTGTCTTACGCCTCATCAACTTTCATTCCTTTTTGTGACATTTTTAAAAGATAAAATTCTTTTTCCTATAGCAAAAATAATGCATGCTCAATACTGAAAACTCACAAGACACAGAAAAATTAAAGATGAAAGGTAAAGGGCCGGCCCCGTGGCTTAGCGGTTAAGTGCGTGTGCTCCGCTGCTGGCGGCCCGGGTTCGGATCCCGGGCGTGCACCGACGCACCGCTTGTCAGGCCATGCTGAGGCCGCCTCCCACATACAGCAACTAGAAGGATGTGCAACTATGACATACAACTATCTACTGGGGCTTTGGGGGAAAAATAAATAAAATTATTAAAAAAAAAAAAAAAGATGAAAGGTAAAGTCAATTGTCCTGTCCTGATTCTGTCAGTGAGGCTGTCCCCAGCAGCTTTCCAGTTCCGTTTTTCCACTTCCCCACAGATTGGCTGTGACCGAGCTTGTTAGAATTGTTAGTAGGGAAACTATGGGTGACCATCCGTGGGGTCCCAGTGCGTGGATCTGCTGACATTTCTTGGGGTGGCTTTTCTAAGGGTTTATTTCTCTTATTCATACAGTCTTCACAGCTGAACAGGCCCTGACAGTGAATCTAAGTGAAGTTCCATTTTCTCATGTAACAGGATGAGCCACTTTCGAGCAGCAGGGCTGGCCCAGGTCACCCAGTTAGTATGTGGCCAAGCTGCGTCTCTTGACTCAAGGTCCAGTGCATTTCCCACCTTGCCACCTCTTACCTGTGTTCTAGATTGTGCTTTAAGGGCTAAGTGGCTTTGGAATGAAGGAGCTATTGCTCTATTTGGATAACTAAAACTGAGAAAAATCTACCTGTACCTCAGTCATCTGGGTTGCTTGAGTGACAGATTTTCAAACTTCTTTTCTGAGGGAGCCAGAAGCAGAATGGCGTCTCCTCTTCAGCCTGCCAGACCCCGTGTCTGTTTGAACATCAGTCTTAGATTAATACCGAGATGGACTCAGAAACACACTTGAAAGCAACATACATTATTATCCCTACATAGCTTACATTTTATGACCTGCTTAAAGATGCAGGGAGCATAAATCTTGAGGAGGACTGTCTTATTTACTTGTTCCTCTTTTCTACAGATGGGATGTTTGCATCAGAGCCGGCCTGGCTTCAGATGTCTGCTCCAGGATATTTTAGCTGTATGAGTCCATTAAACAAATGTAAGAGTTTTTGGGAAAGAAGGGCTATGTCTCAAACCAAATGTTTTACAGGGAGAACATCTGGGGAATATTGGTATTTGTGTGTACAGTACATCAGAAGGCAGCTTGGCGGGGTTCAGCTGGGATGTTTCTGGCCTGTGGTTGCTGGATTCGACAGTTTTGTTGTAAGGGAATGGTTCTTATGAAGTGTTGCCATAAAGGCAATGCTCCATCCAGGAAGGGATGTCCTCGTTTAGCCGTACACTCAAATTGTTCTGATTAGCTCCTCGGCCAGATTATCTATATTTGGACAGTCTGATATCTGAGCTAGTTTTCCCCAAGGTTTAAACTCCAAATAAAGGAAGAATCACAATGCTTCAAGGTGTTTCTTCTTTACCCTGTGGTTCTATAGATTTGACGAAATGTGGAGACAGGTGTGCCCCAGTGGAAGCAGCATTGGCCACAAGTACCTAGGTCAAAACTGGAGTGTTGCCTTTATGACCTGTAGGGACTTGCGGAGTTTCTTTTCTCAGTTTCGGTGTCCTTCTCCTGGAAAATAAGTAGCCTGTCTCATGGGGTGGTGGGGAGAATGAAATAAAGTGGGATGGCACTGTATACCAAGGAGGGGGTCATTCACACACCATGGTATTGCAGCCATGGTTTTGTGTCTTATCCACAAGTACAGAAGCGGTGTGGACTAGAGTAGAATCTGAGAAGTCATCTGGGTAGGTTGTCTGACTTCAGCAACTTGTAGATCCTGGGCCAGGTTGTGGTAATGGGTGGATGGGTGAGAAAGGAATCATCCTTATCAAAATTAAGACTTATGATATTCATCATGTTTGATTCAGTTCAACGCAACAAATATTTATTGACTGTCTACTATGATGCCAGACTGTCTCCTAGCTATTGGGGACACATGGGTGAACAAGGCAGTCAGGGTTCCTGTCTTACAGTCTCTGCTTGCTATGCCTGGTCATTCAATGACCATGAATGACTCTCCCTCTTGTTAGGTTATATATTGACTGTGATTTAGGTAGCATGGACAATGACTGGTGTATTAGTCTGCTTGGGCTGCCATAACAGAATACCACAGACTGAGGGGCCTAAACAACAGAAATTTATTTTCTTATAGTTCTGGAGGCTGGAAGTCCAAGATTAAGGTGCCGGCAGGGTTGGTTTCTTGAGAGAGCTCTCTTCCTGGCTTGCAGACAGCCACGTACTTGCTGTGTCCTCATCTGGCTTTTCCTCAGTGTGTGTATGCTGTTGGTGTCTCTTCCTCTTCTTATAAGGACACCAGACCTGTTGGATCAGGGCCGCACCCTTATGACCTCCTTTAACCTTAATTACCTCATTAACCTTAATGACCATATTTGGGTCATTGGGGATTAGGGCTTAAACATATGAATTTTGGGGGGACACAATTCAGTCTATAACAACTGGTAAATATTTTATAGGTGTGAACATTATTTGGCAGAGAGTATGACTAGACTTCCTGCACCTTTCTGCAAGAAAGGTTGAAATGATCCTTACCGAACCCCCAATCAGCCAGAAAGAAAGACAAAACACCACGATAATTTACTATGGCTTTATTGTGGTGTGAGAGGAAATTATTGTAAAAGTTACATCTGGATGGGTCCTGGAGATGACATTTCGACTCGTACCATGAAGTGAAATAGTCACAGGGAGATTTTATGGAGGAGGTGACTGAGTGTAAGGCATGCAATATGAATGAGCAAAAGAGAAGGGAGATTGTATCCTGGCTCTTTTTAGGGGTGGAAAAATGAATACTCTGAGCAAAATGAGACTCAATTCTGATCTTATTTAGGAGCGTGAGTGAGAAAACGGGGGTGAAAAGGGGAGCTACGAATGAAAGGACTGCTCAGGAGGCCCCACCTCTGCACACATACATCAGTTTGCCTCTGATCTCACAAAAGAACACTTTGCTGTTAGGTCTTAAGAGTCTTAGAAAGAGCATCTCCGTGACCCACGAACTCTAGGGTCATGTGTCTACTCACTGGCATGAGTGGGAGGGTGAAGCATCTTGACTGACAGTCTCTTTGTGCCAAAGCCTGCTCATCTCCTGGTCCTGTCAAGTCCCACCTGCTCCCTGGAGCCCTCCCTGACTTCTCTAGCCCACCACATAGCTGAGTGCTTGCTTGCTTAGTAACCTTGTTCTCTCTTCCCATGCCTATTCATTGACATCTCCAGGGAGAAGTTAGGAGTCTTGGTTGCAAGTGACAGAAATGAACTCTGTGACTCATTTAAGGGGAAAATGAATTTATACGGTATGAGGTATAACCCACAGGACCAGGCTTGGGAAACGACAAAACTAAGGAAGCCCTGAGGAACTCGGTAGCAGGAACTACTAGCAGATGCTCTCTTCAGAGACTGTTGTTGGGATGAATGTTGTCAGGGTGAATGCCCCAGACATTTTCAGACCACTCAAAATTCCATTCTGGGGAAAGAGCATCTCCTTGGCCAAACTTTTGGATTATGTATCTACTCATTGGTGTGGGGAGGGTGAAGTATCTTGACTGACAGTCTCTTTAAAACTGCATCCAATGGGGTAGGGGTAGTCCCTAGAGCAAAGTCAGAGTGTTCCTGCTAATAGAAGGGCGAATGGATGCAGGGCAGAGAGGAGCCCAGTGTCCACTGCCTCTCCAGCTAGATAGTAAGGAAATTGAAGGGCCGGTCTGGGTCATGTTTTACAGGACCTGGATCAATGCCTTATCTAGAGTGGATTTCCCAAAATTGCTTTCTGGAGAATTGACTCATTATTGCATCATTTTAGGGACATACCTCCCAGACCCTCCTGTCTGGTTCTGACTTTTTACCCAACTGCATTGGCCGGCCCCATAGAGAGCAGCAAGGAACACCAGGGGATGTGCTTCTGAAGATGGAAGAGGCTTAAATATTAGCTTAAAAAAGACTTAGGGTGGGGACAAGGCAGTGTGGCTTTGGTGAGGCCTCCACCTCCAGAGACTTGGATTCAGCTCATATTTATCAGACACCTACTAAGTGCCAGGGACTGTGCTACTTGCTTTGTCAGTGTGGCACAGAGGTTAGCAGTGTGGTCTTTGGGTTTAGCGAGACCTAGCTGTCCTATTTATTAGGTACGTGCCCTAGGGCAAATTACTTAACCTCCCTCAGACTCAGTTTATATTCATGGAGAAAGTAGAAGTAGTAATGTTTTTGCAAGAATTTAATGAATGACAGGTTGAGAGGTTAAACAGGTTGGTGCCCAGTGCCTGGCACAGAGTGAGGGCTTCATAACTGGTAATTATTATGATAACTATTAGCTATTGTTGTGAATCACCTCCTAGCCCTTCTGGAGTGGGCACTAGTATCTCCGTTTTAAAGATGAGCAAGTTTAGGCTCAGTGACTTCGAGACAAGTAGGGATTCAACACTTGAGAGATTAGCAAACAGAAGAAGACTCAGTGGCAGGTGGCTGGGTGTTAGGTAAGGTGGGATGATAAGATGTCCTACTATGATTTTATTGTTTTATAAGGGTCCTTTTTAATACTTGGAGTCTGTCTTAGTAACAGCTTTTTGGTGTATATTACAGACCAGGCATCTGGTGGGCACTGGAGTTGTTGTAGTGAATAAAACAGAAATGGTCTCTGTGCAAATGAAGCCTGCAAGTAATGGTGAGTGGGGCTGTGAAAGGGGACCTATATATGCATTATGGGGGCTCACTGCAGGAGATGGATGCGGAGGGTTGGTCAGCTGAAGAAGTTGCAGACTATAGGGTGTGAGGGAATCCTGCCAGAGAAAACGATAATCACAAACTTCCAAGGGCATGCGCACACTCCTCCACCTGGGCTGCTCCTGGGGTCCCTGTAATGAACACAGACCCCTGCTCCAGTCTCCCCGAGGGTAGGAACTGAGTGATGGGTGTTGGCTAAGGCTCACGGAGGCAACCTGCCTGATGGGGTGGCGGTAAATGCCCCCCTGGGACTGAGCATGCTCCTTGGGGGTCAGGCTGTCATTGCTTGGGGCTCTGCATTTGTAGCCGGAGGTGCTGCTGTGACACACATCCCCAGCAGGTCTGTGGGGCGGTAATTAGCTGGCTGACAAGCATCCACATGGATTTTGCAGTGGGGCTGTGGAGCAGGGACCAGCCTGTTACCTCTCTGGGTAATGGACAATGAGAGCTTCCCTTGCAAGGAAAAGAAGGTGCTGCTTGTGAGGAGATGATGAATGAGGCCTCCAGAGGCCACCGGGGCACAGGCTGCAGCCTGGGCTATTGTTCCTTCCCCGTCTGATATGCCTTTGCACACACTAATTGCTATAAATCAGATTTCTGAATAAGAGGGAGTCTATCAGGATAAAAATAACTTCTGGAGAATCTTCCCTTTCACTTACCCATAAAATCATCTGTGGTTAAAATATAAAAGAAAATTTGAAGCCGGGCCCATGTTTTCGCATATTGTGTTCTGCCACCTTAAGAAATTCAAAGCTTTTTTCCTTTGTTCTGCTCACCTGGAGCAGCTAAACTCAATGGACTAATTTCCTTTCCTTTCGGAAAACTAATTTTGTTTCGTAGGTCTTTTGGTGTCTTTGTTCATTGTTCCCCAGGTCAGTGATTCAGAAGCAGCCTGAGGTTAATATTTAAAAGCAGTGTTTTCAGTGAATTAAGAAATAATGGGATCAAGACCTCCCAAGTATGCCCATTCATGTGTGATATCAAATCAGGCTTCAGAACCTGGAACAAAGTTTGGACTGAGTTGGACTGAAAACAGTGTCCCTGGCATGTCTGTGTGGGGACAGCCCCCTGGCATTAGATGGAGGTGAAATGACGCACCGTGTGCGAAATGGGTCGTGATTTGCCAGCATGCTTAGGAGTGTTTATCATTCCCCATCTCTGTTTATTAATAATGCAGCAGTTCTGGGGACTTGGCCCCGCCGGGGCTTGCCTCCCATGTAAATGTGAAACCTTTTGGTGGCCGCTTCAGTCGTGCTGCTGGCTGTGGCTTGGAATTTGGTTGGGACTCCTTGCCTGGAGTATTATTCCTGGACTGGAGTGGGACGCAGGACTCTTGTTGGAATTCTGGTGCTGTGTTAATTTCGTAAACTTGGGCCTGTGCTTTAACCTCCCTGGGACTCAATTTCCTTATCTGTAAAATGAGGGGTTGGCATAGAACATTCTGAGGTCCTTGCAGCTCTGAGATCTGCTGACGATGATGGTGCTCATTATGCCTTCTGCCAGCAGTGACTGTCTGCCTTCTCTGCCCTCCATCATATACACAATCTGATAGGCTCCCCACATCCACCTCGTGGGGTTGGTACTCTTGTCATCCTCATTTGCAGATGAGGAAACTGAGGCCTGCGAGGTGCTTGCCTGAGTGCTTCTCTGTGCAGGGGCTGCTTGGGCCCAGTTGCTGTGACTGATGACAAGGCCAGTGCACCGATGCTGAGTTTCTTAGCAGTTCTGGCCGGGCCTCTGCTGGGCTTAGAGGTTGATAAATAAAAGTTGCACAACCCTGAGCTTATCCAAGCCATGTTATAAACAGTGTCAGCGCTATCAGATGCTACCAGTTGAGGCTGTCCAACGTACAAGTAACCTCAGCCCTCTGGTCCAGCCCTTTCCCTTCCTCCCCAGGACAGTCGTAACCTGGAAGAAAAGCAGTTGCACTGTGGAATTCTGAGCGGGTGTTGCATTTGGCTTTCGGAAACGTGCAAGTCAGAAATAAACAGCTGCTTGGCTACGCGAGCCCCAGCTAAACACCCTTGAGTTTTCTGTCTGTCTGTGACTCTGGTGTAGCTCTCTTGTGCTCCCAGAGGCCTTTTCATGTAGGGGGCCTTGGGGTCATTTCTGAGAGCAGAGCCTGGAGAGACTTCCAGAGGATCCTGGTAAGAGAAGACCCCTCACAGCCTCAGCCAGACTCTCTCTCACAGAGCAGGCGGGATGTGAGGCTCCAGAGCTCACTTCCTCTCTCCTCCTTCAGACACATTCACTTTTACCAGCTGCGGGAGCCCCAGGTTGTCTGGAGAGCATCATCAGCCGGCTTCCGTGGCCTTACAGCATCCACAGGCCTGCCTTGGGTTGGGATAAGCGACATGTCCTCTGGGAGCAAACCTTCCGTTAGCCAGGGGTAAATTAATTCGGATCACTCAGCGCCCTCAAGGAAGCAGCTTGTTTTAAATTCCACTTTCTATAGATGGGCAGTTCGTTAATTTTCATTAATCATCTAATGTTTAATATGGCTGTATAATATTTAAGTTACCAAATAAGTGGCATCCTGGTCACATTTACTCTGGTTTAAGATGGCAGTTGTCGAACTTCAGAGTGCAGCAGAATCACCTGGGAAGCTTGTAAAAAATGCTGATACCAGCTTGTCCCCCACCCTCGAATTCAACAGATTTGGGGTGGGCCCCAGGATCTGCATTTTGACCCTCAGTTTCCCCTTTCCTCCCCAACCAGGGGATCTGATGCAGGTGGTGCGCTGACCACACTTTGGCAAATGGCTCTCTCCGAGGATCTAACTGTGCGCTCCGGGCTGGTTGCTGCTTGCTTTTTGCATTGCCCGGGCGTTAACTTTCCATTGGCCGCCTTTTCACTGCTTTTTTGGTCCTCGCCTGGTCGGCCATGGCCACTATCTCGTGTTTACAAACCCCAACGCCATACAGGGAGTGAAAATCTGCCCGTGATTTCTTAGTCACTAATTCCACTTCCCTTGTGGCGTCACCACGTGCAATTATGGCATTCTTTGCTCCATCCTTGAAGAGGGGGGGTGGCGAGCAAGGAATGACTATACAAGTAGATAAAAACATCCTGGGCCTCTCAGAGGTCCTCCTAAGCAGGCCCTGGCCCAGTCCAGTAAGAGTCTGATTTGCTGTTTAAATTCTGGAAATAGAACACATTTTTCATGGCAGGAGGAAAAAATCAGTATCATTGAGGAAACATCATCTCTTATGGGGAGTTTTGGGAAATAGAAGATTGAGAACTGAGTTACAGAGGATTATATTTTCAGAACCTCTTACAAGATTAAAGGGCCGGTGGCAGTGAATGCTGGGATGCCATTCTTTGAAGAAAAAGCTCCTTCTTACACATGCCGTGCTCCCCGGCATCAGGGTGCCTCTCCTCAGAGCCTGTTGATACAGCGCTTGGCTTCCAACCTGCTTCTGTCTGAAAAAACATCCATGTACTGACATGAATCAACAGGCCGGAGAGGAAGAGGCCCTTGGGCCCCACAGCGGAGCTGGCTTAGGTCCCTGTGGGGCCGGTTGCATCACAGCGCCTTGTTAGCGTGTTGTCCGGAGTTGGCCAGGCTGCTCACAAGGAGCTGGGGTCATTTAATTAATGGCTTTGGCTGCAGGATGGCCTCCTGGGTGGCATCACCGTGGTGCCCAGGCACAGCCTTTGTGAGGGAAAGCCATTTGGTGATCTTGGGGCGCTTTGTCCCACGTGTCCCGTGTGGAGCTGTGCCTTGCCCTGGACTCTGACCATCAACCGGACGAGAGCAGGAACCCCTACCCTGGCTGCCAACTTGACTTAGCTGCCCGTTCTGAGCTGCAAGTGGCCTCTGGGCCCTTTGGTGAGAAAAGGTCCCCGAAGCTGCCTCTGACTCAGTGCCCTGCAGCTCCCGGGGAGCGTGGCCAGTGTGAGATCACACCTTGTGAACGGCAGGGAGGCTGCCAGCTCCTGTTGCCGGGATTAGAACGCAAACTTGTTCTCACTAAGTGATGCTAAGGCCGTGTTTATGGCTGTGTTTCTTCCCTGCTGCTCAGCCCCCCAATCCCGCCTCCCGGGACCTCACATGTGACTCTGGAAAACTTCTTCTGTTTAGAAGGGGCCCATCACACTGGGCTGTGGAGGGATCCTTTGAGCGATTCTGTTACCTGCCATGTTTGCTGTCCATCCCAGCTTTATCCACAGCCTCAAGAATCAGCAGCCTGTGGGCTCAGCCTGCCTGGGTTCAAGTCCTAGCTCCATCGTTTACATACTGTGTGATTTTGGATGACATTTATCTTCTCTGTGCCTCAGTTTCCTCCCCTTGTAAAATGGGGTTGTAGTTGGGATTAAGTGAGATAAGGTCCACTGGCATATCATAAATGTTAGTTACTGTTATTATTAAGAATATTGCCACTGGTTTAAAAATGTTGATATGTCGGGGCCAAAGGCAGGACACTGTGGTCTCGCTACTCAAAGTGTGGTTCCCCAGACCAGCATCTCTGGCATCACCTGGGAGCTTGCTAGAAATGCAGAATCCCAGGCCCCACCTTAGACGTTTGGGTTGAAAATCTGCATTTTAACAAGATGCCCATGACCCCTGTTTGAGAGACACTGTTCTAGAACACTCCCTGCAGGCTGACATATGTCAATGAATGAGCATCCCTGGGAGGTGGCTGTGGAGGGAAGAGGACAGTGATTCTCTTAGTTAGAGCCTCAAATACATACAACCTGGAATTCCCCCACTCCCCAAAGCAGACCGGGAAGGCAGCTGGCTGCTCTGCTCTGTGCAGGCCTGCAGACTGGATATTAATTTTAACCTGTTCTTGTCTTAGTACAAGTGCAGGGAAGGTGAGGATGTGTAGGAGGAATGGAGAGGGGAGAGGCATCTGAGATGATGTGCTGTGGGCTCAAGAGCCCTTAAACATGGTCCAAGACCCTGTACCACTGTATCGCTCTGACAGGCCTCGTTACTGCCATTCAGTGAACACCTACTGTGTGCCAGGCATTTACTTACATTATTTCCACTTCTTACGACAGCCCCAAGAGGTAGGACTTGCTAAGCCCATTTTACAGATGAAGAAACTGAGCCCCGTGAGGTTCGGGCTTGCCTGAGGTCCCCCTGCCAGTAAAAACCTGACCTTCCCCCATACCGCTCTGCTCCACATCACCCTGCCTAGATCACCAAGCGCTCAACATTCACAGTGGCCACTGTGGCAAAGGACGCCATGCAGGCTGCAGAGCAGATGGTTTTTGGTGATTATTCAAAAAAGGAAAAACTACCACAGCAGAAGAGGAGGCTGGGCCTGTTACATTTAACAATAGATGGGGTTGGCCGGGCTGAGTTTGTCTCTTAAATAGGCAGGCACCACAGGGCAGAATTCGCAGGTCCACGGCCAGACCTCTGCTGCATATGGTATAAACATTAAGCTATAGGGTGGCCTTATTTAAAAGCAGACTCTTTTATAGGCGCACGGTGCCGTCTAGACTCGGGAGCATTTATGAAAGTGGCTGTACTACACGATGGGCTCAAACACCTGAGTTCCCGGCCTCCGTCATTTTGAGGGTGGGCTGTGAAATCTCTGACCTGTGCAGGCACAAATTGAATTTTTTTTTGGAGGGTGTATGATTTCAGACATTTGGTAATCTCTTCCTGCTGGGCTCTTTCCTTACCTTAGTCTTTCTTTGTAGATTTGGGTGAGGATTGAGGAAAACTGGAAAGGAGATTTCCTCCACAATGCAGGGCATCTCTGGGCGTTTCTTTAGTAGCCCTCGCTGTGAGGGTAATTACGTCATATATTGTGTAAGTTTTGCTTGTTGCCTTCTCTCCCCATTCTCCCTATCTTGAGGGCTGGGGCCAAATCGTGTTGGATCCCTCTTGTGTGGTGTCGGCACTGCGCTTGGTACCTGGTAGGTGCTCAAAAGGAATAAGTGAATGAACAGTCAAAATCCAGAAAGGCAAAAGGGAGTATCTTGGGTCAGATTTTTATATTCTAAGTAGGAACATTTTATTCCCCTCTTCACCTGGATGGGCAACCGTAAGAAGGAGATAGGGGAAGATGGTCCTGGGTTCACGTTGTTCATCCTTCTGTCTGATCTCAGCCTCAGGTGCCATGATGATCGTGCTGGGTGGGTCCAGCTGCTCTGGGCTTCCTGACATTTCAGATGAGGGTGCAATTTAAAGACCCAGGAGAGAGGTTCTTTTGACCTTTCTGTGCTTTGGGAACAAATGTGGTCTCCAGTCCCAAGGCCTTCAGTCACTGCCTCATGAGGAACCAGGAGGAATTCAAGTTTGCTCTGAGGATGAAGGGAAGGAAGGCAGGCCCTATTTATGGGGCATTTTCTCCAGGGTAAACATGGCTCACATTTACTGAGCACTCGGCCCGGGCCAGGCACATTCTAAGCACCTGACATAATCCTCACAGGGACCTGTGCGGCAGGTACTGTTATTTCCCTACTTGAAGGATGAGGCAACTAGAGCGCAGAGAGGTTATGCAACCTGCCCAAGGTCACACAGCTGGTGAGCGGTTTTAGCTAGGACTCACAGCCACGTCCCTAGCCATCCTGCAGTACTGCTTCACTGTGCACTGGCTTAGCTAGTCCTTCAACTTCATGAAGCAGGCCCTGTATTACATGACAAGGGCTACATTTATAGATCTCCTCCTTGTTTCTAAACAACTCTTTAAAAATGTGACAACCATTCTTAGCTCTCTGGGCCCTGCAGAAACAGGCCTGGAGCTGGAATTGGCCTACAGTCTGAATATGCAGCAAACAAAGAAGCAAGATAATTTCAGATGGTGGGAA
The DNA here is from genome assembly GCF_057802395.1 of Ceratotherium simum simum. Taxonomy (NCBI): domain Eukaryota; kingdom Metazoa; phylum Chordata; class Mammalia; order Perissodactyla; family Rhinocerotidae; genus Ceratotherium; species Ceratotherium simum. Next base: position 18,080,649 of record NC_141924.1, read on the forward strand.
ATGCCCCGAAGAAGATAAAATGGGGACAGGTGTAGAGAGAAGGGGGTGGCCAGGGGTGACCTTATCAGCTGGAGGGGCCGGGGAGGGCCTCCCTAAGGGGGTGGTGTGAAGCTGAGGCTTGAATGATGAGAAGGATGTAAAGATCTGCCCTGTGTGAGGCACTGAGCACAGTGTCTGTACTGTGTCTTAACTGCTCCAAGAATGCATGCTATTATTACTGTCGTTGCTATTGTTATCGTGGGTTGCAGTCAACTGGCTCCACGAGCTTGGGTGAGTTGTCTCACGGCTCTTGGGAGTTGAACTGAAGGTCTTCCCTCTGGCCTTGCGGTTGCACAGTTGTAAGTGATTTCTAGCCTTTGTCTCCTCCTGACTCCCCACTAGCCCCTTTGAAACAGGGGGCAGAATGAGCCCTCTTTTACATTTTCGGTAGAAGATTCATTGTCGGAAGAGGGAAGCTTTTGTGGAGGGACAGCCACTATGGTTATTAACATTTGTGGGGCCCTTTTAGTTTCCTCAGTGCTGAGCGGGGTTTGATTAGAATGTGGGCACTCTCCTTTTCATCCTGGGCAGGAAGCATCGCCCTGGCAAATGCACCGTGGGACCGGCGGCCTCTCGCTCCACTGTTGGGGGGAATTGACAAGTGGGCTTATTTTCTTACTCTCTAGAATGGTGCTACCCTCCCCTGACCCTGGATGGTGAAAGAATTTATTTCTATTGTAATTTGACAATGGGGCCTCCTCCAGGCCAAGTTCAGCCTGCTGTATAATCAAAGGGGTGGTTTCTCTCCTTGGCCCATCTTTAGTTCATGGAGGAATGTAGGAGTTGGTCCAACAGCCACCCACATCCTCCACGGCCTGTGTGTGTTCACTGTCTGCTTCCTCCAAGAACAAGCTCCCAGGATCGCAGCCTCTACTCAGATAAAATAAAGCCTTCCAGTCATATCTTTATGTTTGACGTAAGCCGAGGGAGGCTTTTTCTTGCTACATACAAATGGGGCTGTCGTGAGGGCCTGGGGTAGCTCTGAGCCTGGCACCGTGGTCAGAAGGGGCCTTGAAGCTGGAAGCTCATTCATCTCTGTGCAGCCTCCTTTCATCCAGCCACGTGGTCTCCCTGCAGTCTAAGGGAGGGTGGTGCCTGCCCCTGGGTTTACAGCAGGGCATCCTGTGTTTCCTATCTGCCTTCTCCATTCCTTGATTGCCCATGTAGGTAGGATGCCAGAGAAATCCTAAATCGTTTTCCTATTGTGCCTGTTTTGGCCGTATGGTTTGGCTGTATGGTCCCTCCTTTTTTGCTTTAATACCGCATCACTTCTCTGGTCTGACCACTCATCACCTAATAACATCAACCTCTCCCATCTCTCCTCCCTCCTGCCCCCCTTCTCTCCTCCCTTTCTATCTACCTACTCCCATCTGCCTGCCCACACCTGTGGTTTTCTCAGGCCTGCCACGTGCCCAGCACGGTGTTAAGCACTAGAGATAAAGCGGTGAAGAAGATCCCCACTCATGTAGAGTCAAGTAGCAACACAAATACTGATTTAATTACAACTGGGGAAGGTTCTGCAAAGGAGAAATACAAGGAGCTGCTAGTCAACTCACCCTGTTTTTGGGAGATGAGCAAATAGCAAAAACAATAGTAATAATAGCTCCCCAGTTCTTGTGGAGTCATCGATGGACTGATTGTATTTTAGAAGTGTTTCCAGGTATAGTGCTTGGTGGGGACCTGGTGCAAGTCAGAACTTGCAAATGTTCACAGATGTGAATATATTCCTGCTGAAGTTGACTGTGGTTCACCCTGTGATGGTCGAGATGTGTCTCTTGGGCCGCTGATAACAAGCATATTTTTTCCTCCAGAGCACTTCATGGCTTTGTAATCCAGAGGGATTATTTAACTGCCTTTCATCCAGGAAAGGGTGGTACAGGTGAGAGTTGAGGTCACAGGAGGACCAGTTTGGAGGGGACTGAGCAGGCGTTCGGAGCTGGCAGCAAATTGGTTGGCAGGCTTCCTTGTCACCCATGGATACCTCCCCCCACCAAAGTCATTTTTGTCCCCCTTACAGCCAAGGCGGATTAAATTACCCAGTAACTTGTTTATGAGCAAAGATGAATCCATTGGCAAACATATTTTTCCTTATTAGATTCCCATTGTCATCTAATTCCTTTTTATTTATGTGTTTCTTTTGAGTAATTGCTCTGTGCGTTGGCCCTGGCAATTCTCTCCAGTTTGGATTTGCAGGCGACATTGGCACGGAGCTTTTGGAATCCCCTGGGGCTGGGCAGGGAGTCTAGCTGTCACTCTCTTTGTTTTATCCTAATTTTTCTCTGGCAGAGACTTTTTGTCACATCACGTGCTATCGAAGGTGCCTTGGGCAAGAGGAAGGATGTAGGAAGGATTTGGCTTCCGAGCAGTTGCATAAACACAGCAGAGACTGGAGTCTTAAAACCCAAGGTTTGAGGCAGAACTGGCCTTGAGATGGGCCAATAATGTTTTTCTTAGCCATCGCCGTGGCAGCTGCACGGTGGAGCTGAGCGATACTAATTTCACCTATCCATGTGCAGTCGCCGATATCCTGTAAACCGAGCTCTCCTTTTTTCCTTTTTTCAAAGGATCAGGATTCCTGGAGTAAATGAATCTGGCCACGCGAAGCAGTCTCCGCTTTTATGAAAACAACCCACCATCCCAAACCCCAGGCTGTTAAAACCTGATGTTTTCTGTTGCCGGGAGAAGAGGGGTTTTTGCTATAAATGAAAGATGTGGCAGGGGGTATTTCGAAGCTTTGTTTTGGTTATTGTCGGTTCTGCCAACGAGGAACATCTGTATTTATTTTCCAAAGTCTCCCCATGGCTGATTTGCATCTGTTTAGTTCTCTGAGTAACATTTCATTTCCTGACTTTATAGGTTGCTATAAAATCCATTCGTAAGGACAAAATTAAGGATGAACAAGACATGGTTCACATCAGACGAGAGATTGAGATCATGTCATCCCTCAGCCACCCTCATATCATCAGTATTTATGAAGGTCAGTGATTTTTTTTTTTCACCTCCGTATCAGTTACCATTTCTCATACCATAGGGCCTGCCAAGATTTTTAAGGTAATTGCCCGTCTGGACAGGAGCCAAGTATTTTTCCTCATGATGCAAAAATAGCCGGGTGTTATCTCTTGTTTGGTTACCTTGAATGCAACCAGACACACGTAGCGCAGCTCACTTTAGTCATAAAATAGCTCTGGCGGGTGCCTTCTTCCGTCTTTCCAGTTCCTTGGCGGTTGCTAAGCAACCTGCCTTGTTGAGCTGGTATGTGAGACAGCCATGGTTTCTGAGAATGGCACTTTGCTGGGTGACCAAATAATGGTAGAACCCCTGTAAATGTTATTCCCCAAAGCTGATGCTCTGGTGGTGGTGTCATGAGTTATTCAAAGTTAGGCTCTTTGAGTTAGGAATTAACTTTGAGCAGGTCCAGGAAATACCAAGAAAGAAGAGGGAGCCACGGATGTGACAGATGCTTCATAAATGGAATCCAAGTCGTAGTTCGTGTTTGTAGAAAGGCAGGATGGGGAAAAGCTTATAAAAATGCTCATGCTTTAACTCTTTGGTCCTTCATAGGAAGAAATGGAAAGTATAAACTTCCTAGTCTATCATTTAAAAAAAAATCCTTAAAAAAATTACACAAGCAATATGTTTTTTGTAGAAATGATTGAAATACAAATGTTAAAATTAAAACAATAATATCTCTTCTAACTCCCAGTTTGATAAATAGCTCTCTAGCCATATTTATATTTTCATATACTTCTCTATATCTGCATGTGGTTTTTATCCAAAGTTAGATCATACTGTTTATAGTATTTTTTAGTTTGAGTTTTTTCACTTTTTATATCATGCATCTCTACCTATGTCGATAAATATTCCCCTGTAAGGACATTTAAAAAGGCTTTATAGTATTCCATTTATGGACATACCGTAGTTTATTGAATCTAATTCCTTTTGTCAAACATTTAAGTTGTTTCAAATTTCTGGTTATTAAACAGGGCTTTAGTGACCCTCCTTGTACATCATTTTTAAATTCATTTCTGATTATTTTCTTATGAAAAATTCCTAGACTTGGAATTACTGAGTCAAAGTGTTTCTCCAGAATATTTTTTAATATATGGTTGAGTCAGAAAAATGAGCCTATTTTTAATTTCTGGTCTGATCATAATAAGTTATGGAGCCCTAATAAGGGCTAGGAGGAAACCAGATGGTAACCCTAAATTTTTCTGATATTTTAAATTTTCCTTCTTCTGGTTCCCTGCTGTTTTTTTTTGCCATTCTTTTTTCTGCTGTTTCTATTTTTGTTCCTCATCTAGAAGTAAAGGTCGGTAAAATTTTTTATCTTGATTTTTCTAAAGCTCATTTTTG